>NC_092093.1:52040897-52120897 GCF_045679555.1 Salvelinus alpinus
TCCTCTCCCACTGGTCTCCCTTCCTCTCTCTCGTCCTCTCCCACTGGTCTCCCTTCCTCTCTCTCGTCCTCTCCCACTGGTCTGGTGTGACAGATCTGAGGGCACTCCCAACACCGGGGCCCCAGGAACCCTGTTCCCTACGGACCACCCTGTTCCCTACGGGCCACCCTGTTCCCTACGGACCACCCTGTTCCCTACGGACCACCCTGTTCCCTACGGGCCACCCTGTTCCCTACGGGCCACCCTGTTCCCTACGGACCACCCTGTTCCCTACGGGCCACCCTGTTCCCTACGGACCACCCTGTTCCCTACGGACCACCCTGTTCCCTACGGACCACCCTGTTCCCTACGGACCACCCTGTTCCCTACGGGCCACCCTGTTACCTACGGGCCACCCTGTTCCCTACGGGCCACCCTGTTCCCTACGGACCACCCTGTTCCCTACGGACCACCCTGTTCCCTACGGACCACCCTGTTCCCTACGGACCACCCTGTTCCCTACGGGCCACCCTGTTACCTACGGACCACCCTGTTCCCTACCCACCACCCTGTTCCCTACCCACCACCCTGTTCCCTACGGACCACCCTGTTCCCTACCCACCACCCTGTTCCCTACGGACCACCCTGTTCCCTACGGACCACCCTGTTCCCTACGGGCCACCCTGTTCCCTACGGACCACCCTGTTCCCTACGGACCACCCTGTTACCTACGGACCACCCTGTTACCTACGGACCACCCTGTTACCTACGGTCCACCCTGTTCCCTACGGACCACCCTGTTACCTACGGACCACCCTGTTACCTACGGTCCACCCTGTTCCCTACGGACCACCCTGTTCCCTACGGACCACCCTGTTCCCTACGGACCACCCTGTTCCCTACGGGCCACCCTGTTCCCTACGGACCACCCTGTTACCTACGGACCACCCTGTTCCCTACGGACCACCCTGTTCCCTACGGTCCACCCTGTTCCCTACGGGCCACCCTGTTCCCTACGGACCACCCTGTTCCCTACGGACCACCCTGTTCCCTACGGACCACCCTGTTCCCTACGGGCCACCCTGTTACCTACGGGCCACCCTGCTCCCTACGGACCACCCTGTTACCTACGGTCCACCCTGTTCCCTACGGACCACCCTGTTACCTACGGACCACCCTGTTCCCTACGGACCACCCTGTTACCTACGGGCCACCCTGTTCCCTACGGGCCACCCTGTCTGGCCGTGACAATGTTAGGACTGGTTTATATGCAACAGCTCTGATAGATGGTACTTTAGAGGTGGGGACATGCTGCTGTAAGAATACCAATCAGATGGACTATTTACCTGGAGGTTCTGCTACAGACCAACACTAAGTAGGACTAGGACATGTAGAGACCCCGAGAGCAGCACCAGGACATGTAGAGACCCCGAGAGCAGCACCAGGACATGTAGAGACCCCGAGAGCAGCACCAGGACATGTAGAGACCCCGAGAGCAGCACCAGGACATGTAGAGACCCCGAGAGCAGCACCAGGACATGTAGAGGCCCCGAGAGCAGCACCAGGACATGTAGAGACCCTGAGAGCAGCACCAGGACATGTAGAGGCCCCGAGAGCAGCACCAGGACATGTAGAGACCCTGAGAGCAGCACCAGGACATGTAGAGACCCCGAGAGCAGCACCAGGACATGTAGAGGCCCCGAGAGCAGCACCAGGACATGTAGAGGCCCCGAGAGCAGCACCAGGACATGTAGAGACCCCGAGAGCAGCACCAGGACATGTAGAGACCCCGAGAGCAGCACCAGGACATGTAGAGACCCTGAGAGCAGCACCAGGACATGTAGAGACCCTGAGAGCAGCACCAGGACATGTAGAGGCCCCGAGAGCAGCACCAGGACATGTAGAGACCCCGAGAGCAGCACCAGGACATGTAGAGACCCCGAGAGCAGCACCAGGACATGTAGAGGCCCCGAGAGCAGCACCAGGACATGTAGAGACCCCGAGAGCAGCACCAGGACATGTAGAGGCCCCGAGAGCAGCACCAGGACATGTAGAGGCCCCGAGAGCAGCACCAGGACATGTAGAGGCCCCGAGAGCAGCACCAGGACATGTAGAGACCCCGAGAGCAGCACCAGGACATGTAGAGGCCCCGAAAGCAGCACCAGGACATGTAGAGGCCCCGAGAGCAGCACCAGGACATGTAGAGGCCCCGAAAGCAGCACCAGGACATGTAGAGACCCCGAGAGCAGCACCAGGACATGTAGAGACCCCGAGAGCAGCACCAGGACATGTAGAGGCCCCGAGAGCAGCACCAGGACATGTAGAGACCCCGAGAGCAGCACCAGGACATGTAGAGGCCCCGAGAGCAGCACCAGGACATGTAGAGACCCCGAGAGCAGCACCAGGACATGTAGAGACCCGAGAGCAGCACCAGGACATGTAGAGACCCCGAGAGCAGCACCAGGACATGTAGAGGCCCCGAGAGCAGCACCAGGACATGTAGAGGCCCCGAGAGCAGCACCAGGACATGTAGAGACCCCGAGAGCAGCACCAGGACATGTAGAGGCCCCGAGAGCAGCACCAGGACATGTAGAGGCCCCGAGAGCAGCACCAGGACATGTAGAGACCCCGAGAGCAGCACCAGGACATGTAGAGGCCCCGAGAGCAGCACCAGGACATGTAGAGGCCCCGAGAGCAGCACCAGGACATGTAGAGGCCCCGAGAGCAGCACCAGGACATGTAGAGGCCCCGAGAGCAGCACCAGGACATGTAGAGACCCTATTGCTCTCTCTCTCTCTCTCTAATATATATATATACAGTGGGGAGAACAAGTATTTGATACACTGCCGATTTTGCAGGTTTTCCTACTTACAAAGCATGTAGAGGTCTGTAATTTTTATCATAGGTACACTTCAACTGTGAGAGACGGAATCTAAAACAAAAATCCAGAAAATCACATTGTATGATTTTTAAGTAATTCCTTTGCATTTTATTGCATGACATAAGTATTTGATACATCAGAAAAGCAGAACTTAATATTTGGTACAGAAACCTTTGTTTGCAATTACAGAGATCATACATTTCCTGTAGTTCTTGACCAGGTTTGCACACACTGCAGCAGAGATTTTGGCCCACTCCTCCATACAGACCTTCTCCAGATCCTTCAGGTTTCGGGGCTGTCGCTGGGCAATACGGAATTTCAGCTCCCTCCAAAGATTTTCTATTGGGTTCAGGTCTGGAGACTGGCTAGACCACTCCAGGACCTTGAGATGCTTCTTACGGAGCCACTCCTTAGTTGCCCTGGCTGTGTGTTTCGGGTCGTTGTCATGCTGGAAGACCCAGCCACGACCCATCTTCAATGCTCTTACTGAGGGAAGGAGGTTGTTGGCCAAGATCTCGCGATACATGGCCCCATCCATCCTCCCCTCAATACGGTGCAGTCGTCCTGTCCCCTTTGCAGAAAAGCAGCCCCAAAGAATGATGTTTCCACCTCCATGCTTCACGGTTGGGATGGGTTCTTGGGGTTGTACTCATCCTTCTTCTTCCTCCAAACACAGCGAGTGGAGTTTAGACCAAAAAGTTATATTTTTCTCTCATCAGACCACATGACCTTCTCCCATTCCTCCTCTGGATCATCCAGATGGTCATTGGCAAACTTCAGACGGGCCTGGACATGCGCTGGCTTGAGCAGGGGGACCTTGCGTGCGCTGCAGGATTTTAATCCATGACGGCGTAGTGTGTTACTAATGGTTTTCTTTGAGACTGTGGTCCCAGCTCTCTTCAGGTCATTGACCAGGTCCTGCCGTGTAGTTCTGGGCTGATCCCTCACCTTCCTCATGATCATTGATGCCCCACGAGGTGATATCTTGCATGGAGCCCCAGTCCGAGGGTGATTGACCGTCATCTTGAACTTCTTCCATTTTCTAATAATTGCGCCAACAGTTGTTGCCTTCTCACCAAGCTGCTTGCCTATTGTCCTGTAGCTCATCCCAGCCTTGTGCAGGTCTACAATTTTATCCCTGATGTCCTTACACAGCTCTCTGGTCTTGGCCATTGTGGAGAGGTTGGAGTCTGTTTGATTGAGCGTGTGGACAGGTGTCTTTTATACAGGTAACGAGTTCAAACAGGTGCAGTTAATACAGGTAATGAGTGGAGAACAGGAGGGCTTCTTAAAGAAAAACTAACAGGTCTGTGAGAGCCGGAATTCTTACTGGTTGGTAGGTGATCAAATACTTATGTCATGCAATAAAATGCAAATTAATTACTTAAAAATCATACAATGTGATTTTCTGGATTTTTGTTTTAGATTCCGTCTCTCACAGTTGAAGTTTACCTATGATAAAAATTACAGACCTCTACATGCTTTGTAAGTAGGAAAACCTGCAAAATCGGCAGTGTATCAAATACTTGTTCTCCCCACTGTATGTCTTTCTCTCTCACCTACATTTACATTTTGTCATTTAGCAGATGCTCTTATCCAGAGCGACGTAGTGCGTTCATCTTCAAATAGCTAGGTGACAAAACCACAGACATACTAAGTACACTTCTCCTGAAAGTAGCTATCAGCAAAGTCTCTATCACTTTCTCACTCTCTGTATCTCTATCCATTAGGCTTTAAGTAGGCCACTGCAATCCAGCAGGGAGCTTGGCGCGACCTAGCTAGCGCTACGGCTAACTCGTCCCATTGACATGAGCTGGCTGGCGCTTGGCCAGGCTAACGCTAGCTGAGCCATTCTGTAGTACTGCTGTACTGTGCCGTTCAGTCTTATGTTCAGTCACTACCTGTCTGGCCGTGACCCTGGTTAACAGTGGCTCAGAGTGTAACACACTACCTGTCTGGCCGTGACCCTGGTTAACAGTGGCTCAGAGTGTAACACACTACCTGTCTGGCCGTGACCCTGGTTAACAGTGGCTCAGAGTGTAACACACTACCTGTCTGGCCGTGACCCTGGTTAACAGTGGCTCAGAGTGTAACACAACACACTACCTGTCTGGCCGTGACCCTGGTTAACAGTGGCTCAGAGTGTAACACACTACCTGTCTGGCCGTGACCCTGGTTAACAGTGGCTCAGAGTGTAACACACTACCTGTCTGGCCGTGACCCTGGTTAACAGTGGCTCAGAGTGTAACACACTACCTGTCTGGCCGTGACCCTGGTTAACAGTGGCTCAGAGTGTAACACACTACCTGTCTGGCCGTGACCCTGGTTAACAGTGGCTCAGAGTGTAACACACTACCTGTCTGACCGTGACCCTGGTTAACAGTGGCTCAGAGTGTAACACAACACACTACCTGTCTGGCCGTGACCCTGGTTAACAGTGGCTCAGAGTGTAACACACTACCTGTCTGGCCGGACCTTGGTTAACAGTGGCTCAGAGTGTAACACACTACCTGTCTGACCGTGACCCTGGTTAACAGTGGCTCAGAGTGTAACACAACACACTACCTGTCTGGCCGTGACCCTGGTTAACAGTGGCTCAGAGTGTAACACACTACCTGTCTGGCCGGACCTTGGTTAACAGTGGCTCAGAGTGTAACACACTACCTGTCTGGCCGTGACCCTGGTTAACAGTGGCTCAGAGTGTAACACACTACCTGTCTGGCCTTGACCCTGGTTAACAGTGGCTCAGAGTGTAACACACTACCTGTCTGGCCGTGACCCTGGTTAACAGTGGCTCAGAGTGTAACACACTACCTGTCTGACCTTGACCCTGGTTAACAGTGGCTCAGAGTGTAACACACTACCTGTCTGACCTTGACCCTGGTTAACAGTGGCTCAGAGTGTAACACACTACCTGTCTGGCCGTGACCCTGGTTAACAGTGGCTCAGAGTGTAACACACTACCTGTCTGGCCGTGACCCTGGTTAACAGTGGCTCAGAGTGTAACACACTACCTGTCTGGCCTTGACTGCTGCCATCTTGTTCGTCCTGTAGCTTTCTCTAGCTGTTGTCCCCCCTGTAAGAGAGGAGAGATATCAGAGTGCTCTCCCAGCATGCAGCAGTAACCTCCTAGTCAGTGTTCATATAGCCCTCCATTATACAACACATCATGGTGGCGGCTGGTTATTAAACATTCATCAGCTCTCAATAATTGATCGTCTGTCATTAAGGTCGGGGCTGGTGTTTGTGTGGGTGTGTGCGCGCTTCAGAGTTTTCCGTTAGGAAAATATGGAACCCGGACAACGTGACCGGGAAGATTTTAAATTTAACGGCAATTTCAGAAATCGAATGGACCCATATGCATTGTAACCCGTTAGGGCATGAAACCACGGTGCTCAGAATGACAGAAATCACATGTAGATTATGGTAATGCATATTAACAGAACATGCAACTCCTTTCGTGAAGCAGCCCAATAAAACGTCATTTTCAAACATTTGTCAAAATGCAATTCGTGGGAAGACACCATTCTGAACAGCACACCTGGGGAAGACACCATTCTGAACATCACACCTGGGGAAGACACCATTCTGAACAGCACACCTGGGGAAGACACCGTTCTGAACAGCACACCTGATAGTGGTTCCATATTTGACAGAGATGGAAATCTCTGTTAGAAAATTAGAAAGAGGGGGAATCTAAAGACGCAACAACCAGGATGGGTTGATAACATGACCAGGATGGGTTGTTAATATGACCAGGATGAGTTGATAATATGACCAGGATGGGTTGATAATATGACCAGGATGGGTTGTTAATATAACCAGGATGGGTTGATAATATGACCAGGATGGGTTGATAATATGACCAGGATGGGTTGTTAATATGACCAGGATGGGTTGATAATATGACCAGGATGGGTTGATAATATAACCAGGATGGGTTGTTAACATGACCAGGATGGGTTGATAATATGACCAGGATGGGTTGTTAATATGACCAGGATGGGTTGTTAATATGACCAGGATGGGTTGATAATATGACCAGGATGGGTTGATAATATGACCAGGATGGGTTGATAATATGACCAGGATGGGTTGTTAATATGACCAGGATGGGTTGTTAATATGACCAGGATGGGTTGTTAATATGACCAGGATGGGTTGTTAATATGACCAGGATGGGTTGTTAATATGACCAGGATGGGTTGATAATATGACCAGGATGGGTTGATAATATGACCAGGATGGGTTGTTAATATGACCAGGATGGGTTGATAATATGACCAGGATGGGTTGATAATATGACCAGGATGGGTTGTTAATATGACCAGGATGGGTTGATAATATGACCAGGATGGGTTGATAATATAACCAGGATGGGTTGTTAACATGACCAGGATGGGTTGATAATATGACCAGGATGGGTTGATAATATGACCAGGATGGGTTGATAATATGACCAGGATGGGTTGTTAATATGACCAGGATGGGTTGTTAATATGACCAGGATGAGTTGATAATATGACCAGGATGGGTTGATAATATAACCAGGATGGGTTGATAATATGACCAGGATGGGTTGATAATATGACCAGGATGGGTTGTTAATATAACCAGGATGGGTTGATGATATGACCAGGATGGGTTGATGATATGACCAGGATGGGTTGTTAATATGACCAGGATGGGTTGATAATATGACCAGGATGGGTTGATGATATGACCAGGATGGGTTGTTAATATGACCAGGATGGGTTGATAATATGACTAGGATGGGTTGTTGATATGACCAGGATGGGTTGATGATATGACAAGGATGGGTTGATGATATGACCAGGATGGGTTGTTAATATGACCAGGATGGGTTGATAATATAACCAGGATGGGTTGATAAAATAACCAGGATGGGTTGATAATATGACCAGGATGGGTTGATAATATAACCAGCATGGGTTGATAATATGACCAGGATGGGTTGATAACATGACCAGGATGGGTTGATAATATGACCAGGATGGGTTGTTAATATGACCAGGATGGGTTGATAATATGACCAGGATGGGTTGATAATATGACCAGGATGGGTTGATAATATGACCAGGATGGGTTGTTAATATGACCAGGATGGGTTGATAATATGACCAGGATGGGTTGATAATATGACCAGGATGGGTTGTTAATATGACCAGGATGGGTTGATAATATGACCAGGATGGGTTGATAATATGACCAGGATGGGTTGATAATATAACCAGGATGGGTTGTTAATATGACCAGGATGGGTTGATAACATGACCAGGATGGGTTGATAACATGACCAGGATGCGTTGATAATATGACCAGGATTGTGCATTTGGCTTCTGGACAATGAAAGAAAGCGATTTGATAACCTATAGAACAGGAGAGAAATGACATAGTGGTGGTCCAATAGAACAGGAGAGAGATGACATAGTGGTGGGTCTAATAGAACAGGAGAGAAATGACATAGTGGTGGGTCCAATAGAACAGGAGAGACATGACATAGTGGTGGGTCTAATAGAACAGGAGAGAGATGACATAGTGGTGGGTCTAATAGAACAGGAGAGAAATGACATAGTGGTGGGTCTAATAGAACAGGAGAGAAATGACATAGTGGTGGGTCTAATAGAACAGGAGAGAAATGACATAGTGGTGGGTCTAATAGAACAGGAGAGAAATGACATAGTGGTGGGTCCTATAGAGAAACTTGTTGAGGGGACAATGTTAGACAGATTGTGGCTTGTTGAGGAGACAATGTTACAGACAGATTGTGACTTGTTGAGGGGACAATGTTAGACAGATTGTGACTTGTTGAGGAGACAATGTTACAGACAGATTGTGACTTGTTGAGGGGACAATGTTTGACAGATTGTGACTTGTTGCGGAGACAATGTTACAGACAGATTGTGACTTGTTGAGGGGACAATGTTTGACAGATTGTGACTTGTTGAGGAGACAATGTTACAGACAGATTGTGACTTGTTGAGGGGACAATGTTTGACAGATTGTGACTTGTTGAGGGGACAATGTTTGACAGATTGTGACTTGTTGAGGGGACAATGTTACAGACAGATTGTGACTTGTTGAGGGGACAATGTTAGACAGATTGTGACTTGTTGAGGAGACAATGTTACAGACAGATTGTGACTTGTTGAGGGGACAATGTTACAGACAGATTGTGACTTGTTGAGGGGACAATGTTTGACAGATTGTGACTTGTTGAGGAGACAATGTTACAGACAGATTGTGACTTGTTGAGGGGACAATGTTTGACAGATTGTGACTTGTTGAGGGGACAATGTTACAGACAGATGGTGACTTGTTGAGGGGACAATGTTTGACAGATTGTGGCTTGTTGAGGGGACAATGTTACAGACAGATTGTGACTTGTTGAGGGGACAATGTTTGACAGATTGTGACTTGTTGAGGGGACAATGTTTGACAGATTGTGACTTGTTGAGGGGACAATGTTACAGACAGATTGTGACTTGTTGAGGGGACAATGTTTGACAGATTGTGGCTTGTTGAGGGGACAATGTTACAGACAGATTGTGACTTGTTGAGGGGACAATGTTTGACAGATTGTGACTTGTTGAGGGGACAATGTTTGACAGATTGTGACCTGTTGCGGAGACAATGTTTGACAGATTGTGACTTGTTGAGGAGACAATGTTACAGACAGATTGTGACTTGTTGCGGAGACAATGTTTGACAGATTGTGACTTGTTGAGGAGACAATGTTACAGACAGATTGTGACTTGTTGCGGAGACAATGTTTGACAGATTGTGACTTGTTGAGGAGACAATGTTACAGACAGATTGTGACTTGTTGAGGGGACAATGTTACAGACAGATGGTGGCTTGTTGAGGGGACAATGTTAGACAGATTGTGACTTGTTGAGGGTACAATGTTTGACAGATTGTGACTTGTTGAGGGGACAATGTTAGACAGATTGTGACTTGTTGAGGAGACAATGTTACAGACAGATTGTGACTTGTTGAGGAGACAATGTTACAGACAGATTGTGACTTGTTGAGGGGACAATGTTACAGACAGATTGTGACTTGTTGAGGGGACAATGTTTGACAGATTGTGGCTTGTTGCGGAGACAATGTTACAGACAGATTGTGACTTGTTGAGGGGACAATGTTTGACAGATTGTGACTTGTTGCGGAGACAATGTTACAGACAGATTGTGACTTGTTGAGGGGACAATGTTTGACAGATTGACTTGTTGAGGAGACAATGTTACAGACAGATGGTGGCTTGTTGAGGGGACAATGTTACAGACAGATGGTGGCTTGTTGAGGAGACAATGTTACAGACAGATGGTGGCTTGTTGAGGGGACAATGTTACAGACAGATTGTGACTTGTTGAGGAGACAATGTTACAGACAGATTGTGACTTGTTGAGGGGACAATGTTACAGACAGATTGTGACTTGTTGCGGAGACAATGTTACAGACAGATTGTGACTTGTTGCGGAGACAATGTTAGACAGATTGTGACTTGTTGAGGGGACAATGTTTGACAGATTGTGACTTGTTGAGGAGACAATGTTACAGACAGATTGTGACTTGTTGAGGGGACAATGTTACAGACAGATTGTGACTTGTTGAGGGGACAATGTTTGACAGATTGTGACTTGTTGAGGAGACAATGTTACAGACAGATGGTGGCTTGTTGAGGGGACAATGTTACAGACAGATTGTGACTTGTTGAGGGGACAATGTTACAGACAGATGGTGGCTTGTTGAGGAGACAATGTTACAGACAGATTGTGACTTGTTGAGGGGACAATGTTACAGACAGATTGTGACTTGTTGAGGGGACAATGTTACAGACAGATGGTGGCTTGTTGAGGGGACAATGTTAGACAGATTGTGACTTGTTGAGGGGACAATGTTAGACAGATTGTGACTTGTTGAGGGGACAATGTTTGACAGATTGTGACTTGTTGAGGGGACAATGTTAGACAGATTGTGACTTGTTGAGGAGACAATGTTACAGACAGATTGTGACTTGTTGAGGAGACAATGTTACAGACAGATTGTGACTTGTTGAGGGGACAATGTTACAGACAGATTGTGACTTGTTGAGGGGACAATGTTTGACAGATTGTGGCTTGTTGCGGAGACAATGTTACAGACAGATTGTGACTTGTTGAGGGGACAATGTTTGACAGATTGTGACTTGTTGCGGAGACAATGTTACAGACAGATTGTGACTTGTTGAGGGGACAATGTTTGACAGATTGACTTGTTGAGGAGACAATGTTACAGACAGATGGTGGCTTGTTGAGGGGACAATGTTACAGACAGATGGTGGCTTGTTGAGGAGACAATGTTACAGACAGATGGTGGCTTGTTGAGGGGACAATGTTACAGACAGATTGTGACTTGTTGAGGAGACAATGTTACAGACAGATTGTGACTTGTTGAGGGGACAATGTTACAGACAGATTGTGACTTGTTGCGGAGACAATGTTACAGACAGATTGTGACTTGTTGAGGGGACAATGTTTGACAGATTGTGACTTGTTGAGGAGACAATGTTACAGACAGATGGTGGCTTGTTGAGGGGACAATGTTTGACAGATGGTGGCTTGTTGAGGAGACAATGTTACAGACAGATTGTGACTTGTTGCGGAGACAATGTTTGACAGATTGTGACTTGTTGAGGAGACAATGTTACAGACAGATTGTGACTTGTTGAGGGGACAATGTTACAGACAGATTGTGACTTGTTGAGGGGACAATGTTTGACAGATTGTGACTTGTTGAGGAGACAATGTTACAGACAGATGGTGGCTTGTTGCGGAGACAATGTTTGACAGATTGTGACTTGTTGAGGAGACAATGTTACAGACAGATTGTGACTTGTTGAGGGGACAATGTTACAGACAGATTGTGACTTGTTGAGGAGACAATGTTACAGACAGATTGTGACTTGTTGCGGAGACAATGTTTGACAGATTGTGACTTGTTGAGGAGACAATGTTACAGACAGATTGTGACTTGTTGAGGGGACAATGTTTGACAGATTGTGACTTGTTGAGGAGACAATGTTACAGACAGATTGTGACTTGTTGAGGGGACAATGTTACAGACAGATTGTGACTTGTTGAGGGGACAATGTTTGACAGATTGTGACTTGTTGAGGAGACAATGTTACAGACAGATGGTGGCTTGTTGAGGGGACAATGTTACAGACAGATTGTGACTTGTTGAGGGGACAATGTTACAGACAGATGGTGGCTTGTTGAGGAGACAATGTTACAGACAGATTGTGACTTGTTGAGGGGACAATGTTTGACAGATTGTGACTTGTTGCGGAGACAATGTTACAGACAGATTGTGACTTGTTGAGGGGACAATGTTTGACAGATTGTGACTTGTTGAGGGGACAATGTTACAGACAGATTGTAACTTGTTGAGGGGACAATGTTACAGACAGATTGTGACTTGTTGAGGGGACAATGTTTGACAGATTGTGACTTGTTGCGGAGACAATGTTACAGACAGATTGTGAATGGTTGAGGGGACAATGTTTGACAGATGGTGACTTGTTGAGGGGACAATGTTACAGACAGATTGTGACTTGTTGAGGGGACAATGTTTGACAGATTGTGACTTGTTGCGGAGACAATGTTACAGACAGATTGTGACTTGTTGAGGGGACAATGTTTGACAGATTGTGACTTGTTGAGGGGACAATGTTTGACAGATTGTGACTTGTTGCGGAGACAATGTTACAGACAGATTGTGACTTGTTGAGGGGACAATGTTTGACAGATTGTGACTTGTTGAGGAGACAATGTTACAGACAGATGGTGGCTTGTTGAGGGGACAATGTTACAGACAGATGGTGGCTTGTTGAGGAGACAATGTTACAGACAGATTGTGACTTGTTGAGGGGACAATGTTACAGACAGATTGTGACTTGTTGTGGGGACAATGTTTGACAGATTGTGGCTTGTTGCGGAGACAATGTTACAGACAGATTGTGACTTGTTGAGGGGACAATGTTTGACAGATTGTGACTTGTTGAGGGGACAATGTTTGACAGATTGTGGCTTGTTGCGGAGACAATGTTACAGACAGATGGTGGCTTGTTGCGGAGACAATGTTACAGACAGATTGTGACTTGTTGAGGGGACAATGTTTGACAGATTGACTTGTTGAGGAGACAATGTTACAGACAGATGGTGGCTTGTTGAGGGGACAATGTTACAGACAGATGGTGGCTTGTTGAGGAGACAATGTTACAGACAGATGGTGGCTTGTTGAGGGGACAATGTTACAGACAGATTGTGACTTGTTGAGGAGACAATGTTACAGACAGATTGTGACTTGTTGAGGGGACAATGTTACAGACAGATTGTGACTTGTTGCGGAGACAATGTTACAGACAGATTGTGACTTGTTGAGGGGACAATGTTTGACAGATTGTGGCTTGTTGCGGAGACAATGTTACAGACAGATTGTGACTTGTTGAGGGGACAATGTTAGACAGATTGTGACTTGTTGAGGGGACAATGTTTGACAGATTGTGACTTGTTGAGGAGACAATGTTACAGACAGATGGTGGCTTGTTGAGGGGACAATGTTTGACAGATGGTGGCTTGTTGAGGAGACAATGTTACAGACAGATTGTGACTTGTTGCGGAGACAATGTTTGACAGATTGTGACTTGTTGAGGAGACAATGTTACAGACAGATTGTGACTTGTTGAGGGGACAATGTTACAAACAGATTGTGACTTGTTGAGGAGACAATGTTACAGACAGATTGTGACTTGTTGCGGAGACAATGTTTGACAGATTGTGACTTGTTGAGGAGACAATGTTACAGACAGATTGTGACTTGTTGAGGGGACAATGTTTGACAGATTGTGACTTGTTGAGGAGACAATGTTACAGACAGATTGTGACTTGTTGAGGAGACAATGTTTGACAGATTGTGACTTGTTGAGGAGACAATGTTACAGACAGATTGTGACTTGTTGAGGGGACAATGTTACAGACAGATTGTGACTTGTTGAGGGGACAATGTTACAGACAGATTGTGACTTGTTGAGGAGACAATGTTACAGACAGATTGTGACTTGTTGAGGGGACAATGTTACAGACAGATTGTGACTTGTTGAGGGGACAATGTTACAGACAGATTGTGACTTGTTGAGGGGACAATGTTACAGACAGATTGTGACTTGTTGAGGGGACAATGTTTGACAGATTGTGACTTGTTGCGGAGACAATGTTACAGACAGATTGTGACTTGTTGAGGGGACAATGTTTGACAGATTGTGACTTGTTGAGGGGACAATGTTTGACAGATTGTGACTTGTTGAGGGGACAATGTTACAGACAGATTGTGACTTGTTGAGGGGACAATGTTTGACAGATTGTGACTTGTTGAGGGGACAATGTTTGACAGATTGTGACTTGTTGAGGGGACAATGTTACAGACAGATTGTGACTTGTTGAGGAGACAATGTTACAGACAGATTGTGACTTGTTGAGGGGACAATGTTACAGACAGATTGTGACTTGTTGAGGGGACAATGTTTGACAGATTGTGACTTGTTGCGGAGACAATGTTACAGACAGATTGTGACTTGTTGAGGGGACAATGTTTGACCAATTGTGACTTGTTGAGGAGACAATGTTACAGACAGATGGTGGCTTGTTGAGGGGACAATGTTACAGACAGATGGTGGCTTGTTGAGGAGACAATGTTACAGACAGATTGTGACTTGTTGAGGGGACAATGTTACAGACAGATTGTGACTTGTTGCGGAGACAATGTTTGACAGATTGTGACTTGTTGAGGAGACAATGTTACAGACAGATTGTGACTTGTTGAGGGGACAATGTTACAGACAGATTGTGACTTGTTGAGGAGACAATGTTACAGACAGATTGTGACTTGTTGCGGAGACAATGTTTGACAGATTGTGGCTTGTTGCGGAGACAATGTTACAGACAGATTGTGACTTGTTGAGGGGACAATGTTTGACAGATTGTGACTTGTTGCGGAGACAATGTTACAGACAGATTGTGACTTGTTGAGGGGACAATGTTACAGACAGATTGTGACTTGTTGAGGGGACAATGTTTGACAGATTGTGACTTGTTGAGGAGACAATGTTACAGACAGATGGTGGCTTGTTGAGGGGACAATGTTACAGACAGATGGTGGCTTGTTGAGGAGACAATGTTACAGACAGATGGTGGCTTGTTGAGGGGACAATGTTACAGACAGATTGTGACTTGTTGAGGAGACAATGTTACAGACAGATTGTGACTTGTTGAGGGGACAATGTTACAGACAGATTGTGACTTGTTGCGGAGACAATGTTACAGACAGATTGTGACTTGTTGAGGGGACAATGTTTGACAGATTGTGGCTTGTTGCGGAGACAATGTTACAGACAGATTGTGACTTGTTGAGGGGACAATGTTTGACAGATTGTGACTTGTTGCGGAGACAATGTTACAGACAGATTGTGACTTGTTGAGGGGACAATGTTTGACAGATTGTGACTTGTTGCGGAGACAATGTTACAGACAGATTGTGACTTGTTGAGGGGACAATGTTTGACAGATTGTGACTTGTTGAGGAGACAATGTTACAGACAGATGGTGGCTTGTTGAGGGGACAATGTTTGACAGATGGTGGCTTGTTGAGGAGACAATGTTACAGACAGATTGTGACTTGTTGCGGAGACAATGTTTGACAGATTGTGACTTGTTGAGGAGACAATGTTACAGACAGATTGTGACTTGTTGAGGGGACAATGTTACAAACAGATTGTGACTTGTTGAGGAGACAATGTTACAGACAGATTGTGACTTGTTGCGGAGACAATGTTTGACAGATTGTGACTTGTTGAGGAGACAATGTTACAGACAGATTGTGACTTGTTGAGGGGACAATGTTTGACAGATTGTGACTTGTTGAGGAGACAATGTTACAGACAGATTGTGACTTGTTGAGGAGACAATGTTTGACAGATTGTGACTTGTTGAGGAGACAATGTTACAGACAGATTGTGACTTGTTGAGGGGACAATGTTACAGACAGATTGTGACTTGTTGAGGGGACAATGTTAGACAGATGGTGGCTTGTTGAGGAGACAATGTTACAGACAGATTGTGACTTGTTGAGGGGACAATGTTACAGACAGATTGTGACTTGTTGAGGAGACAATGTTACAGACAGATTGTGACTTGTTGAGGGGACAATGTTACAGACAGATTGTGACTTGTTGAGGGGACAATGTTACAGACAGATTGTGACTTGTTGAGGGGACAATGTTACAGACAGATTGTGACTTGTTGAGGGGACAATGTTTGACAGATTGTGACTTGTTGCGGAGACAATGTTACAGACAGATTGTGACTTGTTGAGGGGACAATGTTTGACAGATTGTGACTTGTTGAGGGGACAATGTTTGACAGATTGTGACTTGTTGAGGGGACAATGTTACAGACAGATTGTGACTTGTTGAGGGGACAATGTTTGACAGATTGTGACTTGTTGAGGGGACAATGTTTGACAGATTGTGACTTGTTGAGGGGACAATGTTACAGACAGATTGTGACTTGTTGAGGAGACAATGTTACAGACAGATTGTGACTTGTTGAGGGGACAATGTTACAGACAGATTGTGACTTGTTGAGGGGACAATGTTTGACAGATTGTGACTTGTTGCGGAGACAATGTTAGACAGATTGTGACTTGTTGAGGGGACAATGTTTGACCAATTGTGACTTGTTGAGGAGACAATGTTACAGACAGATGGTGGCTTGTTGAGGGGACAATGTTACAGACAGATGGTGGCTTGTTGAGGAGACAATGTTACAGACAGATTGTGACTTGTTGAGGGGACAATGTTACAGACAGATTGTGACTTGTTGCGGAGACAATGTTTGACAGATTGTGACTTGTTGAGGAGACAATGTTACAGACAGATTGTGACTTGTTGAGGGGACAATGTTACAGACAGATTGTGACTTGTTGAGGAGACAATGTTACAGACAGATTGTGACTTGTTGCGGAGACAATGTTTGACAGATTGTGGCTTGTTGCGGAGACAATGTTACAGACAGATTGTGACTTGTTGAGGGGACAATGTTTGACAGATTGTGACTTGTTGCGGAGACAATGTTACAGACAGATTGTGACTTGTTGAGGGGACAATGTTACAGACAGATTGTGACTTGTTGAGGGGACAATGTTTGACAGATTGTGACTTGTTGAGGAGACAATGTTACAGACAGATGGTGGCTTGTTGAGGGGACAATGTTACAGACAGATGGTGGCTTGTTGAGGAGACAATGTTACAGACAGATGGTGGCTTGTTGAGGGGACAATGTTACAGACAGATTGTGACTTGTTGAGGAGACAATGTTACAGACAGATTGTGACTTGTTGAGGGGACAATGTTACAGACAGATTGTGACTTGTTGCGGAGACAATGTTACAGACAGATTGTGACTTGTTGAGGGGACAATGTTTGACAGATTGTGGCTTGTTGCGGAGACAATGTTACAGACAGATTGTGACTTGTTGAGGGGACAATGTTTGACAGATTGTGACTTGTTGCGGAGACAATGTTACAGACAGATTGTGACTTGTTGAGGGGACAATGTTTGACAGATTGTGACTTGTTGCGGAGACAATGTTACAGACAGATTGTGACTTGTTGAGGGGACAATGTTTGACCAATTGTGACTTGTTGAGGAGACAATGTTACAGACAGATGGTGGCTTGTTGAGGGGACAATGTTACAGACAGATGGTGGCTTGTTGAGGAGACAATGTTACAGACAGATTGTGACTTGTTGCGGAGACAATGTTTGACAGATTGTGGCTTGTTGCGGAGACAATGTTACAGACAGATTGTGACTTGTTGAGGGGACAATGTTTGACAGATTGTGACTTGTTGCGGAGACAATGTTACAGACAGATTGTGACTTGTTGAGGGGACAATGTTACAGACAGATTGTGACTTGTTGAGGGGACAATGTTTGACAGATTGTGACTTGTTGAGGAGACAATGTTACAGACAGATGGTGGCTTGTTGAGGGGACAATGTTACAGACAGATGGTGGCTTGTTGAGGAGACAATGTTACAGACAGATGGTGGCTTGTTGAGGGGACAATGTTACAGACAGATTGTGACTTGTTGAGGAGACAATGTTACAGACAGATTGTGACTTGTTGAGGGGACAATGTTACAGACAGATTGTGACTTGTTGCGGAGACAATGTTACAGACAGATTGTGACTTGTTGAGGGGACAATGTTTGACAGATTGTGGCTTGTTGCGGAGACAATGTTACAGACAGATTGTGACTTGTTGAGGGGACAATGTTTGACAGATTGTGACTTGTTGCGGAGACAATGTTACAGACAGATTGTGACTTGTTGAGGGGACAATGTTTGACAGATTGTGACTTGTTGCGGAGACAATGTTACAGACAGATTGTGACTTGTTGAGGGGACAATGTTTGACAGATTGTGACTTGTTGAGGAGACAATGTTACAGACAGATGGTGGCTTGTTGAGGGGACAATGTTACAGACAGATTGTGACTTGTTGAGGAGACAATGTTACAGACAGACGGTGGCTTGTTGAGGAGACAATGTTACAGACAGACGGTGGCTTGTTGAGGGGACAATGTTACAGACAGATGGTGGCTTGTTGAGGGGACAATGTTACAGACAGATTGTGACTTGTTGAGGAGACAATGTTACAGACAGACGGTGGCTTGTTGAGGAGACAATGTTACAGACAGACGGTGGCTTGTTGAGGGGACAATGTTACAGACAGATGGTGGCTTGTTGAGGGGATTGTCTGAAGTATAGAGGATAGAGTATAAAGTATAGAGCAGTAGACCGTCAGTGTGTTTAGAAACTCTAGAAACTGTCTTGCTTTCCTCACCTTAGTTGAGCACATGGTTTTGGGGGAGTGTGGAGCTCTGTCTCTCTGTCTCTCTGTCTCTCTGTCTCTCTGTCTCTCTGTCTCTCTGTCTCTCTGTCTCTCTCTGTCTCTCTGTCTCTCTCTGTCTCTCTCTGTCTCTCTCTGTCTCTCTCTGTCTCTCTATCTCTCTCTCTCTCTCTCTCTCTCTCTCTCTCTCTCTCTCTCTCTCTCTCTCTCTCTCTCTCTCTCTCTCTCTCTCTCTCAATTCAATTCAATTCAAGGGGCTTTATTGGCATGGGAAACATGTGTTAACATTGCCAAAGCAAGTGAGGTAGATATTATACAAAAGTGAAATAAACAATACAAATTAACAGTAAACATTACACATACAGAAGTTTCAAAACAATAAAGACATTACAAATGTTATATTATATATATACAGTGTTGTAACAATGTACAAATGGTTAAAGCACACAAGTTAAAATAAATAAGCATAAATATGGGTTGTATTTACAATGGTGTTTGTTCTTCACTAGTTGCCCTTTTCTTGTGGCAACAGGTCACAAATATTGCTGCTGTGATGGCACACTGTGGTATTTTACCCAGTAGATATGGAAGTTTATCAAAACTGGGTTTGTTTTTGAATTCTTTGTGGATTTGTGTAATCTGAGGGAAATATGTGTCTCTAATATGGTCATACATTGGGCAGGAGGTTAGGAAGTACAGCTCAGTTTCCACCTCATTTTGTGGGCAGTGTGCACATAGCCTGTCTTCTCTTGAGAGCCAGGTCTGCCTACGGCGGCCTTTCTCAATAGCAAGGCTATGCTCACTGAGTCTGTACATAGTGAAAGCTTATCTTTCTCTCTCTGTCTCTCTGTGCTCTCGTTTCAGTCTCTCTGGGGAGAAGAGCACCATCAGAAGGAAAGAATTGAATCTCCGCTCCACTTTCGCTCGTTCCTCTTGTGTCGGATCAACCAATTCCACCAGCATAGGGGCACGTGTGTGTGTGTTCCTACGGGCGTGCATATGTGTGTGTGTGTGTGTGTTCCTGCGGGCGTGCATGCGTGTGTGTGTTCCTGCGGGCGTGCATGCGTGTGTGTGTTCCTGCGGGCGTGCATGTGTGTGTGTGTGTTCCTGCGGGCGTGCATGCACGTAGTGCAAGTGTGTGTGTGCTAGAGGTCGACCGATTTATGATTTTTAAATCCCGATTATTGGAGAAACCAAAAAAAGCCGATACCGAAGAAGTTTTAGGTTGTAGTTATTATAGGACTATTTCTCTCTATACCATTTGACTTTGACTATTGGATGCTCTTATAGGCACTATAGTATTGCCAGCCTAATCTCGGGAGTTGATAGGCTTGAAGTCATAAACAGTGCAATGCTATAGTGCTGTTTGAATTAATGTTTACGAGCCTGCTGCTGCCTACCACCGCTCAGTCAGACTGCTCTATCAAATATCAAATCATAGACTTAATTATAATATAATAAACACACAGAAATGTTTGTGGTTAGGTACACATTGGTGAAACGACAGTGCTTTTTTTCGAGAATGTGCTTGTTAAATCATCACCCTTTTGGCGAAGTAGGCTGTGATTCCATGATAAATTAACAGGCACCGCATCGATTATATGCAACGCAGTATAAGCTAGGTAAACTAGTAATATCATCAACCATGTGTAGTTAACTAGTGATTGTGTTAAGATTGATTAATTGTTTTTTATAAGAGAAGTTTAATGCTAGCTAGCAACTTACCTTGGCTCCTTGCTGCACTCGCGTAACAGGTAGTCAGCCTGCCACGCAGTCTCCTCGTGGAGTGCAATGTAATCGGCCATAATCGGTGTTCAAAAATGCCGATTACCGATTGTTATGAAAAGTTGAAATCGTCCTAATTAATCGGTCGACCTCTAGTGTGTGCACCCCGGAATAGGGCAGACAGCCCAACATCTGAATGAGCCTCCCTAGTTCACTTGGAGATGGGATTTGGGGAAGAGTGTCATTTTGGGTTAAGTACCTTTTTATGCATTAGTGTGTTTCTCTGACAGCTGCTGGTACATTAGTGTGGTCTTTCTCTGACAGCTGTTTGTACATTAGTGTGGTCTTTCTCTGACAGCTGCTGGTACATTAGTGTGTTTCTCTGACAGCTGCTGGTACATTAGTGTGGTCTTTCTCTGACAGCTGTTTGTACATTAGTGTGGTCTTTCTCTGACAGCTGCTGGTACATTAGTGTGGTCTTTCTCTGACAGCTGCTGGTACATTAGTGTGGTGTTTCTCTGACAGCTGATGGTACATTAGTGTGGTGTTTCTCTGACAGCTGATGGTACATTAATGTGGTGTTTCTCTGACAGCTCCTAATACATTAGTGTGGTGTTTCTCTGACAGCTGATGGTACATTAGTGTGGTCTTTCTCTGACAGCTGCTGGTACATTAGTGTGGTGTTTCTCTGACAGCTGATGGTACATTAGTGTGGTCTTTCTCTGACAGCTGCTGGTACATTAGTGTGGTCTTTCTCTGACAGCTGTTGGTACATTGGTGTGGTCTTTCTCTGACAGCTGCTGGTACATTAGTGTGGTCTTTCTCTGACAGCTGTTGGTACATTAGTGTGGTCTTTCACTGACAGCTGTTGGTACATTAGTGTGGTCTTTCTCTGACAGCTGCTGGTACATTAGTGTGGTCTTTCTCTGACAGCTGTTGGTACATTGGTGTGGTCTTTCTCTGACTGCTGCTGGTACATTAGTGTGGTCTTTCTCTGACAGCTGTTGGTACATTAGTGTGGTCTTTCTCTGACAGCTGTTGGTACATTAGTGTGGTCTTTCTCTGACAGCTGCTGGTACATTAGTGTGGTCTTTCTCTGACAGCTGTTGGTACATTAGTGTGGTCTTTCTCTGACAGCTGCTAGTACATTAGTGTGGTCTTTCTCTGACAGGTGTTGGTACATTAGTGTGGTCTTTCTCTGACAGCTGTTGGTACATTAGTGTGGTCTTTCTCTGACAGCTGCTGGTACATTAGTGTGGTCTTTCTCTGACAGCTGCTGGTACATTAGTGTGGTCTTTCTCTAACAGCTGCTGGTACATTAGTGTGGTCTTTCTCTGACAGCTGCTGGTACATTAGTGTGGTCTTTCTCTGACAGCTCCTGGTACATTAGTGTGGTCTTTCTCTGACAGCTGCTAGTACATTAGTGTGTTTCTCTATCCACTCTTTGTAGGTGGATGATTGTTATGTTGTCTATATAACTGTTCTCTCTGTGTGTGTTGTCTCCACAGACGCTGATATGCAGTGAGGATGAGTGGCGCCGATGAAAACCTCTCGGACCCTGCTGCCAGGGCCGAGTCACGGAAACGCAAAGAATGTTCCTCTGACCTACTGGGTCCCAGGTATACACTTCTTTACTACCACTGTACCACACTAACTACTTTAGTCCTACTGTGGCTTTACAGTAGGCTATTGTAGGGCTGGGGCGGTATACCGTATTTTATGATATACCGGTATTGATGCAGGGACCGGTTTGGGTTTTTACTTTACCTTCTATACCGGTATTTGAATGTTTGGGTTTGTTAAATGTGATACGTCGTTTGTCATGTCAATTTGTATAGTTTAATTCACTACTTGAGTCATCTCTCTCCGCTCTTTCGCTCCGTGCCACTTTCCACACAGACCTAGCCACGCCCCCTGTCACTCAAGGAGCGCATTTAATGTTCCTCAACCAAGAGACACTTGCGTTCAGTCTGCATGGTCAACGCAGCACATGCAACCATGTTGATGACAATAATGCTGTTTTCACTTTGCTTCTTAATATAAATCCACTAGCGTTCTATAATGACACTATTAGTTTGTGTTTCTTACATCAGCAAACAGCTAGTTTGTCTTTTCTTAGGATGTTGCCCTAAATCTTGTGAGATGCTAATTGTTAGCCGCTAATGCTAATAGCTAGCTAGCTAATAAATGTACTGAGTAAGAGCAAACGTAGCTAGCTAATACAGCCTGATAATACCAGTGAGGGCGTAGACCTAAATCAGCATGTTGTTTGTGCAACAGTATCTTCTAAATCAAATAGTAATATGCAAAGCAAGAATATGTGAAGTAGCTAAGAGAAAACATGCAATGTAGCCAAAGACTATAGGGTCCCCTAGGAAACACTTATCAACACTTTAGTTCCTACCCTATCACAATAACTCCCCCTCTGGCATTTTAATTCATTGTCATCTCAAACAACACTGTATTCAAAGTGCCCACTATTATATTCTAACTATAGAATTAGAATAGTCATTCTATTTCCATGATTCCAACAGTTTTGCTCTAATTCGCAAGTCAAATCGCAATTGCAACATTTGGTTAAAAATACTAGATTATTTGCCCATATCGTGCAGCTCTACGTGGCTGTGTGGAAATTACCTCAATTGAGCAGTGGTGTAAAGTACTTAAGTAAAAATACTTTCAAGTACTACTTAAGTTGTTTTTTTTGTTATCTGTACAGTCGTGGCCAAAAGTTTTAAGAATGACACAAATATTAATTTCCACAAAGTTTGCTGCTTCAGTGTCTTTAGATATTTTTGTCAGATGTTACTATGGAATACTGAAGTATAATTACAAGCATTTCATAAGTGTCAAAGGCTTTTATTGACAATTACATGAAGTTGATGCAAAGAGTCAATATTTGCAGTGTTGACCTTTCTTTTTCAAGACCTCTGCAATCTGCCCTGGCATGCTGTCAATTAACTTCTGGGCCACATCCTGACTGATGGCAGCCCCTTCTTGAGTTTGTCAGAATTTGTGGGGTTTTGTTTTTCCACCCACCTCTTGAGGATTGACCACAAGTTCTCAATGGGATTAAGGTCTGGGGAATTTCCTGACCATGGACCCAACATATCGATGTTTTGTTCCCCGAGCCACTTAGTTATCACTTTTGCCTTATGGCAAGGTGCTCCATCATGCTGGAAATGGCATTGTTCATCACCAAACTGTTCCTGGATGGTTGGGAGAAGTTGCTCTCGGAGGATGTGTTGGTACCATTCTTTATTGTGTTCTTAGGCAAGATTGTGAGTGAGCCCACTCCCTTGGCTGAGACGCAACCCCACACATGAATGGTATCAGGATGCTTTACTGTTGGCATGACACAGGACTGATGGTAGCGCTCACCTTGTCTTCTCCGGACAAGCTTTTTTCCGGATGCCCCAAACAATCGGAAAGGGGATTCATCAGAGAAAATGACTTTACCCCAGTCCTCAGCAGTCAAATCCTTGTACCTTTTGCAGAATATCAGTCTGTACCCGATGTTTTTCTTGGAGAGAAGTGGCTTCTTTGCTGCCCTCCTTGACACCAGGCCATCCTCCAAAAGCCTTCGCCTCACTGTGCGTGCAGATGCACTCACACCTGCCTGCTGCCACTCCTGAGCAAGCTGTGTACTGGTGGTGCCCCGATCCCGCAGCTGAATCAACTTTAGGAGACGGTCCTGGCGCTTGCTGGACTTTTTTGGGCGCCTTGAAGCCTCCTTCGCAACAATTAAACCGCTCTCCTTGAAGTTCTTGATGATCCGATAAATGGTTGATTTAGGTGCAATCTTACTGGCAACAATATCCTTGCCTGTGAAGCCCTTTTTGTGCAAAGCAATGATGACGGAACCTGTTTCCTTGCAGGTAACCATGGTTGACAGAGGATGAACAATGATTCCAAGCACCACCCTCCTTTTGAAGCTTCCAGTCTGTTATTCGAACTCAATCAGCATGACAGAGTGATCTCCAGCCTTGTCCTCGTCAACACTCACACCTGTGTTAACGAGAGAATCACTGACATGATGTCACCTGGTCCTTTTGTGGCAGGGCTGAAATGCAGTGGAAATGTTTTTGGGGGATTCAGTCCATTTGCATGGCAAAGAGGGACTTTGCAATTAATTGCAATTCATCTGATCCCTCTTCATAACATTCCCGAGTGTATGCAAATTGCCAACATACAAACTGAGGCAGCAGACTTTGTGAACATTAATATTTGTGTCATTCTCAAAACTTTTGGCCATGACTGTACATTACTTTACTATTTTATAGTACTTTTTACTTTTACTTCAATACATTCCTAAAGAAAATACTGTAGTTTTTACTCCATACATTTTCACTGACACCTAAAAGTACTCGTTACATTTTGAATGCTTAGCAGGACAGGAAAATTGTCCAATTCACACACTTATCAAGAGAACATCCCTGGTCATCTACTGCCTCTGATCTGGAGGACTCACTAAACACAAATGCTTTGTTTGTAAATTATGTTTGAGTGTTGGAGTGTGCCCCTGGCTATCCGTAAATACATTTTAAAAACCTAGAAAATGGTGCCATATGGTTTGCTTAATATAAGGAATTTGAAATTGTTTATATTTTTACTATTGAAACTTAAGTACATTTTATAAATTACATTTACTTTTGATACTTAAGTATATTTAAAACCAAATGCTTTTACTCAAGTAGTATTTTACTGGGTGACTTTCAGTTTTACTTGAGTCATTTTCTATTAACGTATCTTTACTTTTACGCAAGTCTGACAACTGGGTACTTTTTCCACCACTGCAATTGAGTGCAGGAAATGCAGACATGATAAAAGTGCTGAAATTTGTTTTGGTTGAATTGAACAGTATAAACCAATCAGAATGGAGAAAGACTCATTGAAATCACTTAGAATATATGTGTTGCCACCCCTAGGATCGCTCACTACTCATAAAGCACCCTGGGATCACTCACTACTCATAAAGCACTCTGGGATCACTCACTACTCATAAAGCACTCTGGGATCACTACTCACTACTCATAAAGCACCCTGGGATCACTCACTACTCATAAAGCACCCTAGGATCCCTCACTACTCATAAAGCACCCTGGGATCACTCACTACTCATAAAGCACCCTGGGATCACTACTCACTACTCATAAAGCACTCTGGGATCACTCACTACTCATAAAGCACCCTGGGATCACTCACTACTCATAAAGCACCCTGGGATCACTCACTACTCATAAAGCACCCTGGGATCACTCACTACTCATAAAGCACCCTGGGATCCCTACTCACTACTCATAAAGCACCCTGGGATCACTCACTACTCATAAAGCACCCTGGGATCACTCACTACTCATAAAGCACCCTGGGATCCCTCACTACTCATAAAGCACCCTGGGATCACTCACTACTCATAAAGCACCCTGGGATCACTCACTACTCATAAAGCACCCTGGGATCCCTACTCACTACTCATAAAGCACCCTGGGATCACTCACTACTCATAAAGCACCCTGGGATCCCTACTCACTACTCATAAAGCAAATGTACAACTTTTATTATTTAAAAACTAAAAATACCGTCATATCGTCCAATTTAAAAAGAAATACCGTGATATAATATTTTGGCCATATCGCCCAGCCCTAGGCTCTTGTGACTTTGTAACTTTACTGTAGACTACTCGAAAACCTAACCCAGGTCTGTAAGTAGCTTTGGTCAAGACAGAATGGCCCCGTTTCTGTAGCGTGAGGCAGCTTGATGGATGTTCCCTGGACAGGGTACTAGAACCCAGGTCAGAGAGACCTCTTATTTAACTAAAGTTATGGCTCAATGCCAACCCCATGGTTCTCCTCTAATTGTAACTCAGGTAGTACACTTGTCGCCTATCTTGCCTTTCAAACGTTTGTTGTTTTGATTTTAACTTTTTGCCTAAACAAAAAAAAGAGACCTATATTTACACTGAGTGTACAAAACATTAAGAACACCTGCTCTTCCCATGACAGACTGACCAGGTGAATCCAGGTGAAAGCTTTGATCCCTTATTGATGTCACTTGTTAAATCCACTTCAATCAGTATATATGAAGGGGAGGAGACAGGTTAAAGAAGGATGTTTAAGCCTTGAGACAGGCCTTGAGACATATGTGTGCCATTCAGAGGGTATTTAAGTGCATTTTTTAATGGTATTTAACCAGGCAAGTCGGGTTAAGAACAAGTTCTTATTTACAATGACGGCCTGGACGACGCTGGGCCAATTGTGCGCCGCCCTAATGGGACTCCCAATCACGACCGGTTGTGATACAGCCTGGAATCGAACCAGGGTCTGTAGTGACGTCTCTAGCTCTAAGAGGCAGTGCCTTAGACCGCTGCGCCACTCGGGAGCCCCATTTGAACAGAGTATTGTAGTAGGTGCCAGGCGCACCGGTTTGTGTCAAGAAATTAAACTCTGCTGGGTTTTTTCACACTCAACAGTTTCCTGTGTGTATCAAGAATGGTCCACCACCCAAAGGACATCCAGTCAACCTGTGGAACGCTTTTGACACCTTGTAGAGTCCATGCCCCGACAAATGACTTTGGTTCTGAGGGCAAAAGGGGGTGCAACTCAATATTAGGGATGTGTCTTACTGTTTTGTACACTCGGTGTATATGGGGGCGTTCCACAGATGTTGGCCCATGTTGACTCCAATGATTCCCACAGTTGTGTCAAGTTGGCTGGATGTCCTTTGGGTGGTGGACCATTTCACCTGATTTACCTGGTCAGTCTATGTCATGGAAAGAGCAGGTGTTCTTAATGTTTTGTATATTCAGCCAATACAAAAACAAGTGCCATTTAAATCTGTACTATCAACTGGTTATATTATATCATGGAACACATTCTGTACTATCAACTGGTTATATTATATCATGGAACACAATCTGTACTATCAACTGGTTATATTATATCATGGAACAAAATCTGTAATATCAACTGGTTATATTATATCATGGAACACATTCTGTTATATTATATCATGGAACACATTCTGTTATATTATATCATGGAACACAATCTGTACTATCAACTGGTTATATTATATCATGGAACACATTCTGTACTATCAACTGGTTATATTATATCATGGAACACAATCTGTACTATCAACTGGTTATATTATATCATGGAACACGTCTCACTCTGGCCTTCTCTTTACCCCCCTTGTCTCCTCAGCCTCAAACGAAGCAACGAGAAGAGAAACCGCGAGCATGAGAACAAGTACATCGAGGAGCTGGCCGAGCTGATATTCGCCAACTTCAACGACATCGATAACTTCAACGTCAAGCCTGACAAATGTGCTATCCTGAAGGAGACTGTCAAACAGATACGACAGATCAAGGAGCAAGGTACAATACTTCCTTTATTGGTCTATTTTGCATGGATGGCATTGAGAACTGTCTGTCAGAGTAGCCAAAGGCTGCGTTTACACAGGCAGCCCAATTCTAATCTTTCGCACAGTTATTGGCATAAGATCTGATCTTATTGTTCAGATGACAGAATTGGACAGCCTTTGTAAATCCAGCCAACCTTACACATACAGATACATGTAACTGCCAGAATAAAGGAAACACTTGAGTAAATGAGGGATTCAAAGTATATTGAATGCAGGTGCTTCCGCACAGGTTTGGTTCCTGAGATTATTAAGCAATTAACATCCCATCATGCTCAGGGTCATGTATAAAAATGTTGGGCGGGCTATTATTTTGGCTACCATGGCTATGCCCCCATAGGATGACAATGCCCCCGTCCACAGGGCACGAGTGGTCACCTGAAAGGTTTGACGTGCATGAAAACGATGTAAACCGTATACTATGGCTGTCTCAGTCACCAGATCTCAACCCAATTGAACACTTACGGGAGATTCTGGAGCAGCTGAGACGGCGTTTTCCACCACTGTCAACAAAACACCAAATGATGGAATTTGTCCTGGAAGAAATGGGGTCCCATCCCTCCAGTAGAGATCCAGACACTTAGAATCTATGACAAGGTGCATTGAAGCTGTTCTGACTAGTGGAGGCCCAACGTCCTATTAAGGCACTATATGTTGGGGTTTCCTTTATTTTGGCAGTTACATGTAAATGAAATGCAGATCGGCGCCCTTTTTTTTTTGTTGAGTTACGATATATACATTTTGGGGTAAATTCACATTGCCAGATCTTATAACTAATGTATTTCTCATTGAAAGTAAGTCTTTCGAAGAGGTAGATCTGTTCTATATGGGCCATTTCTATGCTTTCCCGTTCTTACAATTTTACTTTAGGTTTTGTACACCAGCTTCAAACAGCTGAAAATATATTTCACCGCAGTTTAGACGGTACAATGATTCTCTACACTGTACTTGCTTGTTTTGTAACATAAACTGAAATAGAATTTTAGCAACCAGGAAATGGCGGAGCGATTTCTGCATAGTGCATCTTTAAGTAATTAGGTTAGTGCCTTGCTCAACGGCACAATGGCAGTAGTTATTAACCCATAAGAGTCTAAGCACAATCTAAGATGGAGAGGGGGGGGTTCTACTAAGCTATATGGAATTGTTTTAAGAAGGTCATACCAAGAATCATTTAGCTATTGGATTTAGGATTTTAAGTCCCGTTGAACCTGAGACTTTTGGAAAAAGAACATGCAGAGCTTGACATTGACCTGTTTATTCACTTGTCCTTCAGACAAGGAGGTGACTGAACATGTTTTTGTGTTTTGATACAAGAAACTACTACAAAATAAAATGTCTAGAAATGTACATGTTTTGTGTTCTTCTAGGAAGCAATCACTCACCCTATTGTTGACTACAAATTATCTATATCTGGGCTAAGAACTCACTAACTGGCAAAGGATATGAACAAAATGTGCAGCTCTGGCTTTGATCTCAAAACAAGCTCATCTACTCACGACCGCTCATGCTGTAAACACAGTCCAGTTCAAAGTGAATGGAACAGATCCATATATGGCAACGGTCTATTTGCATATAGGCCTACTGCAGCTCTGATTGGTTATGCCTCCCCGGTCTGTGTAGAGTATTGGCTGAGTCATGTGTGTCAATGCAATAGAATCCTACTCTGATGCGTTCTGCCTTCTACAAAATCTCTTTTATAGTTTTTGTTTCGTTATGTTGCATTGAAAGTGGCTAATATTGCATTGATTCGATGACATTTGCCACAGTAAAGGGAAACGTTGATAGTGTTAACAGAGAACATTCTAGAAAAGTGGTCGCCAACCTTTTCTGAGTCAAGATCACTTTGAGTCAAAATACAAGTTCAGATTATTTTTAATTTTTACATGACTTATAAAACGTAAGCCTATGTAACCAGTTCTGTAGCAATGAGGTTTGTGCAGTAAACTATAGGCCCAATACATTATCACTGCATACTGGCTTTGCTTGAATTGCCCTGCCAATGCATTGTTGTTCGGGCCATTTAAGAATATCTATATTAAAAAAATGTGAGGTAGGCTATATGATCACACGGTAATAGATCCGTTGTTGTATTACTTTTGAGGCACAGCTGAGTCAGCATATTTACAGTAAATAATAGAGTTTTTATTTTACTGGGCTGATGGTGCCTGCATCTGATGCTCAGTCTCAGCGGAGGGAGAGAGCAGCAGACTGAGGGTCAGTCTCAGTGGAGGGAGAGAGCAGCAGACTGAAGGTCAGTCTCAGCGGAGGGAGAGAGCAGCAGACTGAGGGTCAGTCTCAGCGGAGGGAGAGAGCAGCAGACTGAGGGTCAGTCTCAGCGGAGGGAGAGAGCAGCAGACTGAGGGTCAGTCTCAGTGGAGGGAGAGAGCAGCAGACTGAAGGTCAGTCTCAGCGGAGGGAGAGAGCAGCAGACTGAGGGTCAGTCTCAGCGGAGGGAGAGAGCAGCAGACTGAGGGTCAGTCTCAGCGGAGGGAGAGAGCAGCAGACTGAGAGTCTGCCTCTCAACATCCCTCCGCTCTCCCTTTCCTCCACTGACACTGACCAAAAAGGGACACCGTCTTCCAGCTGATGGCGAAACTCGAGTCGCACCGCATTATTTCTGCCTCATGCACCAATTCATGTTGTTACTCCTATTCAGGGAGAAAATGAAATATTCCTCGATATTAAAACAGACCCAAGCCGCTAATAATAACAAGGCAAGCCTATAGATACACGTCTCCTCCTCGTTCATTACTGCTGCGCTGCTTGTTGTAGCTCTGAGTGGAAATAGGAAGGACGCGCATTTTATGGTCTATGAAAGTGTTGACTACAAAGTGTTGACAGTGCTGAGTAAGACCTTAAACATGAACGCACTCATAAAAAACAGCAGCTCTTTGCTGTATTCATTGACAGTCTCTCTCTAGTCATGGTTTTAAACGTTTTGACATCTCACAGTATACATTTTGCTGTAGCATACTGTTATTCCTGCTACGTTACTGCAGACAAAGTAATCTGAGACATCTGATTGTCCAGCGGTAGGCCTATAGTGCACTTGATTTGCTCTCTGGGCCCACCGGGAAGGCAGAGTTTTGTATCCTCAGACACATCAAATGGTTAAAAATGGCAACAGTTGGCCTACCCGGCGCGCAGAGAAGCTGAATCGGGTGCACCTACTGCCAATAGTCCAAGTTGAGTGAAGTTCGATCTCATGCTTTTCTCCGTAGCTTACAGGGAACATTGTTGTGAGATTCTCACATTTCCACAGAGGGGTCATATTACTGTGTAGCCCAAAACTCTTCGGACGCTACAGACTGAAGTTGGCAGATCTTCTGTACCGATTTCAGATGAGACCCAAGACACTTGTGGGGATCGTAGAGCGAAACGGAGAACACCATCTTGTTCGTGAGAGTCTCATCTTTCCACGGAGGTGCGATATAGTTTCGTAGGCCAAACCGTGCGGACGCTACAGATGATTGTGTGAGAGGACCGATGTTCGGGATGTCTCCGGGTCTGACAAACACAGCTCTAGGCTCTGTCAGCTTTCACCGCAGATGTGGAAGTGAGACATCAAATTTTATCAGACACACACAGCCGAATACAACAGCTGTAGACCTCACAATGAAACGCTTTCTTACGAGCCCTTAACCAACAATACCGTTTCAAAAACATACGGATAAGAATAAGAGATAAAAGTAACAAGTAATTAAAGAGCAGGATCGAGACGTGTCCAAGGCTTAAAAATATATATTTAGTTTAAACTGACTTTAAAAAAAATGTATTATGCAGACATCGACCTTGGGGGTTAAATAACATTGAGGTTTGAAGAGGAGGAGGAATTATGTTTTTAACTTTGACAATGGTGTTCTGTATCTATATATCTATATCTTCACTCAAGGCTACAGTTTCTCAGCTACCTGCCCCCATAGCTTACAGAAAAATTGATTCTTAGTTACCATGGAGCTTGTCGTTTTCTCTAGGCCCTCCACTGTTATCAGTCAATTGAAACCTTGTGTGTGTGTGTGTGTGTGTGTGTGTGTGTGTGTGTGTGTGTGTGTGTGTGTGTGTGTGTGTGTGTGTGTGTGTGTGTGTGTGTGTGTAATTTTAGGTTATACAAAGTGTAAGGTGGGACTGGATGAATATAGTAGTCTTTAGAGTCTCTGAGTCAGACGGTAAAGTTAGCTGACTCATGATGGTTGTTTGGTGACTCACAGACCCATGGTTATGTAATGGTGAGTAATAGGACACGACCTGCCTACCGTCTCACATCAATCAAATGTGTTTTATAAAGCACTTTTTACACTCGGCAGTTGTCACAAAGTGCTTTACCCATCTGTCAATTCAAATCAAATGGTATTTGTCACATGCGTCGAATACAACATGTTTAGTAGACCTTACAGTGAAATGCTTTACTTACAAGCCCTTAACATGTATTTTTCTTAAAACTGCATTGCTGGTTAAGTAAAAAATGGCTAAAAATAAGAAATAAAAGTAACAAGTAGTTAAGAGTAGCAGTAAAATGACAATAGTGAGGCTATATACAGGGGGTACTGGTACAGAGTCAATGTGGAGGCTATATACAGGGTGTACCGGTACAGAGTCAATGTGGAGGCTATATACAGGGGGTACCAGTACAGAGTCAATGTGGAGGCTATATACAGGGGGTACCGGTACAGAGTCAATGTGGAGGCTATATACAGGGGGTACTGGTACAGAGTCAATGTGGAGGCTATATACAGGGGGTACCGGTACAGAGTCAATGTGGAGGCTATATACAGGTGGTACCGGTACAGAGTCAATGTGGAGGCTATATACAGGGGGTACCGGTACAGAGTCAATGTGGAGGCTATATACAGGGGGTACCGGTACAGAGTCAATGTGGAGGCTATATACAGGTGGTACCGGTACAGAGTCAATGTGGAGGCTATATACAGGGGGTACCGGTACAGAGTCAATGTGGAGGCTATATACAAGGGGTACCGGTACAAAGTCAATGTGGAGGCTATATATAGGGGGTACTGGTACAGAGTCAATGTGGAGGCTATATACAGCGGGTACCGGTACAGAGTCAATGTGGAGGCTATATACAGGGGGTACCGGTACAGAGTCAATGTGGAGGCTATATACAGGGGGTACCGGTACAGAGTCAATGTGGAGGCTATATACAGGGGGTACCGGTACAGAGTCAATGTGGAGGCTATATACAGGTGGTACCGGTACAGAGTCAATGTGGAGGCTATATACATGGGGTACCGGTACAGAGTCAATGTGGAGGCTATATACAGGTGGTACCGGTACAGAGTCAATGTGGAGGCTATATACAGGGGGTACCGGTACAGAGTCAATGTGGAGGCTATATACAGGGGGTACCGGTACAGAGTGAATGTGGAGGCTATATACAGGGGGTATCGGTACAGAGTCACTGTGGAGGCTATATACAGGGGGTACTGGTACAGAGTCAATGTGGAGGCTATATACAGGGGGTACCCCGGTACAGAGTCAATGTGCGGGGGCACCGTGCAGTAGCAGAGAGAACAGTCTATGACTAGGGTGGCTGGAGTCTTTGACAATTTTTAGGTCCTTCCTCTGACACCGCCTGGTATAGAGGTCCTGGATGGCAGGAAGCTTGGCACCGGTGATGTACTGAGCCGTACGCACTACCCTCTGTAGTGCCTTGCTTTTGGAGGTTGAGTAGTTGCCATACCAGGCAGGGATGCAACCAGTCAGGATGCTCTCGATGGTGCAGGTGTAGAACCTACTGAGGATCTGAGGACCCATGCCAAATATTTTCAGTCCCCTGAGGGGGAATAGGTTTTGTTGTGCCCTCTTCACGACTGTCTTGGTGTGCTTGGACCATGATCGTTTGTTGGTGATGTGGACGCCAAGGAACTTGAAGCTCTCAACCTGCTCCACTGCAGCCCCGTCGAGGAGAATGGGGGTGTCCTCGGTTATACTTTTCCTGTAGTCCACAATCATCTCCTTAGTCTTGATCACGTTGAGGGAGAGGTTGTTGTCCTTGCACCACACGGTCAGGTCTCTGACCTCCTCCCTATAGGCTGTCTCGTTGTTGTCGGTGATCAGGTCTACCACTGTTGTGTCATCGGCAAACTTAATGATGGTGTTGGAGTCGTGCCTGGTCGTGCAGTCATGAGTGAACAGGGAGTACAGGAGGGGACTGAGCACGCACCCCTGAGGGGCCTTCGTGTTTAGGATCAGCGTGGCGGATGTGTTGTTACCTACCTTAACCACCTGGGTGTGGCCTATCAAGAAGTCCAGGATCCAGTTGCAGAGGGAGGTGTTTAGTCCCACGATCCTTAGCTTAGTGATGAGCTTTGTGGGTACTATGGTGTTGATTGCTGAGCTGTAATCAATGAACAGCATTCTCACATAGGTGTTCCTTTTGTCCAAGTGGGAAAGGGCAGTGTGGAGTGCAATAGAGATTGCGTCATCTGTGTATCTGTTGGGGCAGTATGCAAATTGGAGTGGGTCTAGTGTTTCTGGGATGATGGTGTTGATATGAGCCATGACCAGCCTTTCAAAGCATTTCATGGCTACAGATGTGAGTGCTACGGGGCGGTAGTCATTTAGGCAGGTTACCTTCGTTTTCTTTGGCACAGGCACTATGGTGTTCAGCTAAAAAACATGTAGGTATTACAGACTCAGAGAGGGAGAGGTTGAAAATGTCAGTGAAGACACTTGCCAGTTGGTCAGTGCATGCTCGCAGTACACGTCCTGGTAATCGGTCTGTCCCTGCAGCCTTGTGAATGTTGACCTGTTTAAAGGTCTTACTCACATCGGCTGAGGAGAGCGTGATCACACAGTCGTCCGGAACAGCTGAAGCTTTCATGCATTTTTCAGTGTTGCTTGCCTCGAAGCGAGCATATAAGTAATTTAGCTCGTCTGGTGTGCTCGTGCCACTGGGCAGCTCTCGGCTGTGCTTTCCTTTTGAAGTCAAATAGTTTGCAAGCCCTGCCACATCTGACGAGTTTCGGAGACGGTGTTGTACGATTGAATCTTAGTCCTGTATTGACGCTTTGCCTGTTTGATGGTTCGTCGGAAGGCATAGCGGGATTGCTTATAAGCTTCCGGGTTAGAGTCCCTCTCCTTGAAAGCAGAAGTTCTAGCCTTTAGCTCAGTGCGGATGTTGCCTGTAAATCCATGGCTTCTGTTTGGGGTATGTACGTACAGTCACTGTGGGGACGACGTCATCGATCCACTTATTGATAAAGCCAGTGACTCATGTGATGTACTCCTCAATGCCATTGGAAGAATCCCGGAACATTTTCCAGTCTGTGCTAGCAAAACAGTCCTGTAGTTTAGCATCTGCTTCATCTGACCACTTTTTTATTGACCGAGTCACTGGTGTTTCCTGCTTCAGTTTTTGCTTGTATGCAGGAATCAGGAGGATATAATTGTGGTCAGATTTGCCAAATGGAGGGCGAGGGAGATCTTTGTATGCGTCTCTGTGTGTGGAGTAAAGGTGGTCTAGAGGTTTTTTTTTCTTTTTTTTTCTGGTTGCACATTTAACATGCTGGTAGAAATTTGGTAAAACGGGTTTGAGTTTCCCTGCATTAAAGTCTCCGGCCACTAGGAGCGCCACCTTTTGGATGAGCGTTTTCCTGTTTACTTATGGCCCTGTACAGGTCATTGAGTGTCGTCTTAGTGCCAGCATCGGTTTGTGGTGGTAAATAGACAACTACGAAGAATATAGATGAAAACTCTTTTGGTGAATAGTGTGGTCTACAGCTTATCATGAGATACTCTACCTCAGGCGAGCAATACCTCGAGACTTCCTGCTGTTGTTTACAGATATTCATAGACCGCCACCCCTTGTCTTACCAGAGACTGCTGTTCTATCCTGCCGAAAAAGCTTAACCCGCCAGCTGTATGTTATTCATGTTGTCGTTCAGCCACGACTCGGTGAAACATAAGATATTACAGTCTTTAATGTCCCGTTGGTAGGATATACGTGCTTGTAGTTCGTCTAATTTATTATCCAGCGATTGTACGTTGGCTAATAGGACCGATGGTCGAGGCAAATTACCCACTCGCTGCCTGATCCTTACATGGCACCCCGACCTTCGTCCTCGATATCTCTGTCTCTTTCTCCTGCGAATGACGGGATGAGGGCCTTGTCGGGTGTCTGGAGTAAATCGTTCGACTCGTTAAAGATTTTATTTTATTTTAATACGGGGTGAGTAATCGCTTTCCTAGAAGATATTTTTGGTCATTAGAGACGGTGGCAGAAACATTATGTACTAAATAATTACCTCCCTCCTGCAATCCTTCCCTCCTCATTCCTTTCTCCTTCTCCCTACCATGCCTCCTTCTCCCTACCATGCCTCCTTCTCCCTACCATGCCTCCTTCTCCCTACCATGCCTCCCTCTCTCGCTGTCTTCCTCTCCACTTCACGCTTGTAGGTTTTCTCAGAATGAATGTAGTAGCAGTGGTGTAAAGTACTGAAGTAAAAATACTTTAAAATACTACTTAAGTCGTTTTTTGGAGTATCTTTACTTTTTTTTACAACTTTTACTTCACTACATTCCTAAAGAAAATAATGTACTTTTTTTTACTCCCTGACACCCAAAAGTACTTGTTACATTCTGACAGGAAAATGGTTAAATTCACACACTTATCAAGATAACATCACTGGTCATCTACTGCCTCTGATCTGGAGGACTCACTAAACACAAATGCTTTGTTTGTAAATTAATGTTAGAGTGTTGTAGTGTACATTTTAAAAATGTACAAGTGGTAGCAGCAGTGGTGGTAGCAGCAGTGGTGGTAGTGGTAGTAATAGCAGTAGTGGTGGTAGTAGTAGCAGCAGCTGTACTAGTAGTAGCAGTAATAGTAGTAGTGGAGGTGGTAACAGCAGTCGTAGCAGTAATAGTAGTATTTTGGTATTTTATTAGGATCCCCATTAGCTGTTGTGAAAGCACTAGCTACTCTTCCTGGGGTCCACACAGAACATGAAACATAATACAGAATGACATAATACAGAACATTAATAGACAAGAACAGCTCAAAGACAGAACTACATCAATAAATACAATTTAAAAAAGGCACATTAAACCTACAAATCGATACATATTGTACACACAAACTATCTAGGTCAAATAGGGGAGAGGCGTTGTGCCGTGAGGTGTTGGACTCGGGTGAGGCGAAGGTCGAGAGCCGTGAGTCAACCAAGCCGCACTGCTTCTTGACATAATGCCCACTTAACCCGGAAACCAGCCGCACCAATGTGTCAGAGGAAACACCGTACACCTGGCAACCGTGTCAGCGTACATGCGCCCGGCCCGCCACAGGAGTCGCTAGAGCGCAATGGGACAAGGACATCCCAGCCGGCCAAACCCTCCCTTAACCCGTACGACGCTGGGCCAATTTGTGCCTCATGAGTCTCCCGGTTGCGGCCGGCTGCGACACAGCCTGGTATCGAGCCAGGATCTGTAGTAACGTAGCTAGCACTGTGATGCAGTGCCTTAGATTGCTGCGCCACTCGGGAGGCTGCAGCAGTAGTAGTAGTAGTGGTGGTAGTTTTAGTAGCAATAGTAGCAGTGGTAGTTTTAGTAGCAATATTCATAGTAGTATTAGTGGTGTTAGTAGCAATAGTTGCAGTTGTAGTAGCAGCAGTGGTGGTACCTGGACCCTAACGGAAGGTTAGTCCAGTACCTGGACCCTAACGGAAGGTTAGTCCAGTACCTGGACCCTAACGGAAGGTTAGTCCAGTACCTGGACCCTAACGGAAGGTTAGTCCAGTACCTGGACCCTAAAGGAAGGTTAGTCCAGTACCTGGACCCTAACGGAAGGTTAGTCCAGTACCTGGACCCTAACGGAAGGTTAGTCCAGTACCTAGACCCTAAGGGAAGGTTAGTCCAGTACCTGGACCCTAACGGAAGGTTAGTCCAGTACCTAGACCCTAAGGGAAGGTTAGTCCAGTACCTAGACCCTAACGGAAGGTTAGTCCAGTACCTGGACCCTAACGGAAGGTTAGTCCAGTACCTAGACCCTAAGGGAAGGTTAGTCCAGTACCTGGACCCTAACGGAAGGTTAGTCCAGTACCTGGACCCTAACGGAAGGTTAGTCCAGTACCTGGACCCTAAGGGAAGGTTAGTCCAGTACCTGGACCCTAAGGGAAAGTTAGTCCAGTACCTGGACCCTAACGGAAGGTTAGTCCAGTACCTGGACCCTAAGGGAAGGTTAGTCCAGTACCTGGACCCTAACGGAAGGTTAGTCCAGTACCTGGACCCTAAGGGAAGGTTAGTCCAGTACCTGGACCCTAAGGGAAGGTTAGTCCAGTACCTGGACCCTAAGGGAAGGTTAGTCCAGTACCTGGACCCTAAGGGAAGGTTAGTCCAGTACCTGGACCCTAAGGGAAGGTTAGTCCAGTACCTGGACCCTAACGGAAGGTTAGTCCAGTACCTGGACCCTAAGGGAAAGTTAGTCCAGTACCTGGACCCTAACGGAAGGTTAGTCCAGTACCTGGACCCTAACGGAAGGTTAGCCCAGTACCTGGACCCTAACGGAAGGTTAGTCCAGTACCAGGACCCTAACTGAAGGTTAGTCCAGTACCAGGACCCTAACGGAAGGTTAGTCCAGTACCTGGACCCTAAGGGAAGGTTAGTCCAGTACCTGGACCCTAACTGAAGGTTAGTCCAGTACCAGGACCCTAAGGGAAGGTTAGTCCAGTACCTGGACCCTAAGGGAAGGTTAGTCCAGTACCTGGACCCTAACGGAAGGTTAGTCCAGTACCTGGACCCTAAGGGAAGGTTAGTCCAGTACCTGGACCCTAAGGGAAGGTTAGTCCAGTACCAGGACCCTAACTGAAGGTTAGTCCAGTACCTGGACCCTAAGGGAAGGTTAGTCCAGTACCTAGACCCTAAGGGAAGGTTAGTCCAGTACCTGGACCCTAACGGAAGGTTAGCCCAGTACCTGGACCCTAACGGAAGGTTAGCCCAGTACCTGGACCCTAACGGAAGGTTAGTCCAGTACCTGGACTCTAACGGAAGGTTAGTCCAGTACCAGGACCCTAAGGGAAGGTTAGTCCAGTACCTGGACCCTAACGGAAGGTTAGTCCAGTACCTAGACCCTAAGGGAAGGTTAGTCCAGTACCTGGACTCTAACGGAAGGTTAGTCCAGTACCTGGACCCTAACGGAAGGTTAGTCCAGTACCTGGACCCTAACGGAAGGTTAGTCCAGTACCTAGACCCTAAGGGAAGGTTAGTCCAGTACCTGGACCCTAACGGAAGGTTAGTCCAGTACCTGGACCCTAACGGAAGGTTAGTCCAGTACCTGAACCCTAAGGGAAGGTTAGTCCAGTACCTGGACCCTAACGGAAGGTTAGTCCAGTACCTGGACCCTAAGGGAAGGTTAGTCCAGTACCTGGACCCTAACGGAAGGTTAGTCCAGTACCTGGACCCTAAGGGAAGGTTAGTCCAGTACCTGGACCCTAACGGAAGGTTAGTCCAGTACCTGGACCCTAAGGGAAGGTTAGTCCAGTACCTGGACCCTAAGGGAAGGTTAGTCCAGTACCTGGACCCTAAGGGAAGGTTAGTCCAGTACCTAGACCCTAAGGGAAGGTTAGTCCAGTACCTGGACCCTAACGGAAGGTTAGTCCAGTACCTGGACCCTAAGGGAAAGTTAGTCCAGTACCTGGACCCTAACGGAAGGTTAGTCCAGTACCTGGACCCTAACGGAAGGTTAGCCCAGTACCTGGACCCTAACGGAAGGTTAGTCCAGTACCTGGACCCTAACGGAAGGTTAGTCCAGTACCAGGACCCTAACGGAAGGTTAGTCCAGTACCTGGACCCTAAGGGAAGGTTAGTCCAGTACCTGGACCCTAACTGAAGGTTAGTCCAGTACCAGGACCCTAAGGGAAGGTTAGTCCAGTACCTGGACCCTAAGGGAAGGTTAGTCCAGTACCTGGACCCTAAGGGAAGGTTAGTCCAGTACCTGGACCCTAACGGAAGGTTAGTCCAGTACCTGGACCCTAAGGGAAGGTTAGTCCAGTACCTGGACCCTAAGGGAAGGTTAGTCCAGTACCAGGACCCTAACTGAAGGTTAGTCCAGTACCTGGACCCTAAGGGAAGGTTAGTCCAGTACCTAGACCCTAAGGGAAGGTTAGTCCAGTACCTGGACCCTAACGGAAGGTTAGCCCAGTACCTGGACCCTAACGGAAGGTTAGCCCAGTACCTGGACCCTAACGGAAGGTTAGTCCAGTACCTGGACTCTAACGGAAGGTTAGTCCAGTACCAGGACCCTAAGGGAAGGTTAGTCCAGTACCTGGACCCTAACGGAAGGTTAGTCCAGTACCTAGACCCTAAGGGAAGGTTAGTCCAGTACCTGGACTCTAACGGAAGGTTAGTCCAGTACCTGGACCCTAACGGAAGGTTAGTCCAGTACCTGGACCCTAACGGAAGGTTAGTTCAGTATCTGGGCCTCACAATCTTCTCATGGTATTTCTGTGCATTCAAATTGCCATTGATAAAATGCAATTGTGTTCGTTGTCCGTAGTTTAAGCCTGCACAAACCATAACCCCACCTCCACCATTGTGCACCTCTGTTCACAACGTTGACATTAGCAAACCGCTCGCCCACACGACGCCATACACATCGCCATGCACGTGGTCTGCAGTTGTGAGGCCGGTTGGACATACTGCCAAATTCTCTAAAACGACGTTGAGGCGGCTTATGGTGGAGAAACTAACATGAACTTCAATGGCAACAGCTCTGGTGGACATTCCTGCAGTCAGCATGCCAATTGCACGCTTCCTCAAAACTTGAGACATCTGTGGCCTTGTGTTCAGTGACAAAACTGCACATTTTAGAGTGGCCTTTTATTGTCCCCAGCACAAGGTGCACCTGTGTAATATCATACTGTTTAATCAGCTTCTTGATATGCCACACCTGTCAGGTGGATGGATTATCTTGGCATAGGAGAAATTCTCACTAACAAATCATATCAAATTGTATTAGTCACATGCGCCGAATACAACAGGTGTAGTAGACCTTACAGTGAAATGCTTACTTACAAGCCCTTAACCAACAACGCAGTTTAAGAAAATAAAAAAAATATGAATAAGAATAATAAATTAAAGTAACAAGTAATTAAAGAGGATTTAACAGGGATGCAAACTAATTTGTGCACAAACCTTTTTTGTGTGTATGGAACATTTCTGTGATATTATATTCCAGCTCATGAAACATAAGACCAACACTTTACATGTTGCGATTTTTGTTCCGTCTATATTATCCTAAAGTAGTGTTTTATAAATGAATTCACTTAAACAGACATGCTGTGTTATGTGTCGTACATAACACAGCATCTGGATATGTGATCCCATCAGAGCGACATATCTCTCCTTTGTAAGCCATTAATGAAAATCCCTGGAAGGGGGTAGCTACTAAGAAGTAATTTAGTTGTTTTACTTTGGCACATCGTTGTTGTTCTCCTTAAATGTATTGGCATCGTGGCTTTTGATACAGTTAACCACTGTCTCCTAATCTCCGAACTAGAGGCACTGGGGTTAAGCAGTATCCCTCTCTAAGCTGGGTAAAGTTCTATATGTCAGGTAAGGAGCAAGTAGTAGAGGTTCACTGTCTCAGGCAAAACCAATGAGTTGTGGAGTTCCGCAGGGGAGCGTGCTTGGGCCTCTACTGTTTTTACTGTATGTTAACGATATGAAAGATGCTTGTTCTTGCCGTCTTTTCCTTTTCCCTACATTTCTGGTGTCTCACAAAAGTAGAACTATGTTGGAGAGCATACTTAGCACAGAGCTTACTAACATTACCACATGGCTTGGGAGATAATAAGCTATCTCTGCACAAGTATTTTGGGGTCCAAACTTAAATTGGGTAGGTCCTCTGAAATCAGAGTGGTGTTAAGGGGTGAGGTGCTGACTACTAAAACCTCTGTTAGCTACCTGGGATGACTAATAAAACCTGGGATGACTACTGCCCTCATTCAGAGTTGGAATGAGTTGCCTTTTGCACAGAAAAACGACGTCCTCTCTGGGCACATTTAAAAATAAAGTAAAAAACTGTTTGATGTCTTCTGTGCCCATATGAATAACCCCTATGATGTAACTGCAATTTCTTTTTATTTTTTTTATTTCACCTTTATTTAACCAGGTAGGCTAGTTGAGAACAAGTTCTCATTTGCAACTGCGACCTGGCCAAGATAAAGCATAGCAGTGTGAACAGACAACACAGAGTTACACATGGAGTAAACAATAAACAAGTCAATAACATGGTAGAAAAAAAGAGAATCTATATACAATGTGTGCAAAAGGCATGAGGTAGGCAATAAATCGAATAATTACAATTTAGCAGATTAACACTGGAGTGATAAATCATCAGATGATCATGTGCAAGAAGAGATACTGGTGTGCAAAAGAGCAGAAAAGTAAATAAATAAAAGCAGTATGGGGGGTGAGGTAGGTAAATTGGGTGGGTAGTTTACAGATGGACTATGTACAGCTGCAGCGATCGGTTAGCTGCTCGGATAGCAGATTTTTAAAGTTGTTGAGGGAGATAAAAGTCTCCAACTTCAGAGATTTTTGCAATTCGTTCCAGTCGCAGGCAGCAGAGAACTGGAAGGAAAGGCGTCCAAATGAGGTTTTAGCTTTAGGGATGATCAGTGAGATACACCTGCTGGAGCGCGTGCTGCGGGTGGGTGTAGCCATCGTGACCAGTGAACTGAGATAAGGCGGCACTTTACCTAGCATAGCCTTGTAGATGACCTGGAGCCAGTGGGTCTGACGACGAACATGTAGCGAGGGCCAGCCGACTAGGGCATACAGGTCGCAGTGGTGGGTCGTATAAGGTGCTTTAGTAACAAAACGAATGGCACTGTGATAAACTGCATCCAGTTTGCTGAGTAGAGTGTTGGAAGCTATTTTGTAGATGACATCGCCGAAGTCGAGGATCGGTAGGATAGTCAGTTTTACTAGGGTAAGTTTGGCGGCGTGAGTGAAGGAGGCTTTGTTGCGGAATAGAAAGCCGATTCTTGATTTGATTTTGGATTGGAGATGTTTGATATGAGTCTGGAAGGAGAGTTTGCAGTCTAGCCAGACACCTAGGTACTTATAGATGTCCACATATTCTAGGTCGGAACCGTCCAGGGTGGTGATGCTAGTCGGGCGTGCTGTTGCAGGCAGCGAACGGTTGAAAAGCATGCATTTGGTTTTACTAGCGTTTAAGAGCAGTTGGAGGCCACGGAAGGAGTGTTGTATGGCATTGAAGCTCGTTTGGAGGTTAGATAGCACAGTGTCCAAGGAAGGGCCGGAAGTATATAGAATGGTGTCGTCTGCGTAGAGGTGGATCAGGGAATCGCCCGCAGCAAGAGCAACATCATTGATGTATACAGAGAAAAGAGTCGGCCCGAGAATTGAACCCTGTGGTACCCCCATAGAGACTGCCAGAGGACCGGACAACATGCCCTCCGATTTGACACACTGAACTCTGTCTGCAAAGTAGTTGGTGAACCAGGCAAGGCAGTCATTAGAAAAACCGAGGCTACTGAGTCTGCCGATAAGAATATGGTGATTGACAGAGTCGAAAGCCTTGGCCAGGTCGATGAAGACGGCTGCACAGTAATGTCTTTTATCGATGGCGGTTATGATGTCGTTTAGTACCTTGAGCGTGGCTGAGGTGCACCCGTGACCGGCTCGGAAACCGGATTGCACAGCGGAGAAGGTACGGTGGGATTCGAGATGGTCAGTGATCTGTTTGTTGACTTGGCTTTCGAAGACCTTAGATAGGCAGGGCAGGATGGATATAGGTCTGTAACAGTTTGGGTCCAGGGTGTCTCCCCCTTTGAAGAGGGGGATGACCGCGGCAGCTTTCCAATCCTTGGGGATCTCAGATGATACGAAGGAGAGGTTGAACAGGCTGGTAATAGGGGGTGCGACAATGGCGGCGGACAGTTTCAGAAATAGGGGGTCCAGATTGTCAAGCCCAGCTGATTTGTATGGGTCCAGGTTTTCCAGCTCTTTCAGAACATCTGCTCTCTGGATTTGGGTAAAGGAGAAGCTGGGGAGGCTTGGGCGAGTAGCAGCGGGGGGGGCGGGGCTGTTGGCCAAGGTTGGAGTCGCCAGGAGGAAGGCATGGCCAGCCATTGAGAAATGCTTGTTGAAGTCTTCGATTATCACGGATTTATCGGTGGTGACCGTGTTACCTAGCCTCAGTGCAGTGGGCAGCTGGGAGGAGGTGCTCTTGTTCTCCATGGACTTTACAGTATCCCAGAACTTTTTGGAGTTAGAGCTACAGGATGCGAATTTCTGCTTGAAAAAGCTGGCCTTTGCTTTCCTGACTGACTGCGTGTATTGGTTCCTGACTTCCCTGAACAGTTGCATATCGCGGGGGCTCTTCGATGCTATTGCAGTTCGCCACAGGATGTTTTTGTGCTGGTCGAGGGCAGTCAGGTCTGGAGTGAACCAAGGGCTATATCTGTTCTTGGTTCTGCATTTTTTGAACGGAGCATGCTTGTCTAATATGGTGAGGAAGTAACATTTAAAGAATGACCAGGCAGTTCTAGCCTTTAGCTCAGTGCGGATGTTGCCTGTAAATCCATGGCTTCTGTTTGGGGTATGTACGTACAGTCACTGTGGGGACGACGTCATCGATCCACTTATTGATAAAGCCAGTGACTCATGTGATGTACTCCTCAATGCCATTGGAAGAATCCCGGAACATTTTCCAGTCTGTGCTAGCAAAACAGTCCTGTAGTTTAGCATCTGCTTCATCTGACCACTTTTTTATTGACCGAGTCACTGGTGTTTCCTGCTTCAGTTTTTGCTTGTATGCAGGAATCAGGAAGATATAATTGTGGTCAGATTTGCCAAATGGAGGGCGAGGGAGATCTTTGTATGCGTCTCTGTGTGTGGAGTAAAGGTGGTCTAGAGGTTTTTTTTTTCTTTTTTTTTCTGGTTGCACATTTAACATGCTGGTAGAAATTTGGTAAAACGGGTTTGAGTTTCCCTGCATTAAAGTCTCCGGCCACTAGGAGCGCCACCTTTTGGATGAGCGTTTTCCTGTTTACTTATGGCCCTGTACAGGTCATTGAGTGTCGTCTTAGTGCCAGCATCGGTTTGTGGTGGTAAATAGACAACTACGAAGAATATAGATGAAAACTCTTTTGGTGAATAGTGTGGTCTACAGCTTATCATGAGATACTCTACCTCAGGCGAGCAATACCTCGAGACTTCCTGCTGTTGTTTACAGATATTCATAGACCGCCACCCCTTGTCTTACCAGAGACTGCTGTTCTATCCTGCCGAAAAAGCTTAACCCGCCAGCTGTATGTTATTCATGTTGTCGTTCAGCCACGACTCGGTGAAACATAAGATATTACAGTCTTTAATGTCCCGTTGGTAGGATATACGTGCTTGTAGTTCGTCTAATTTATTATCCAGCGATTGTACGTTGGCTAATAGGACCGATGGTCGAGGCAAATTACCCACTCGCTGCCTGATCCTTACATGGCACCCCGACCTTCGTCCTCGATATCTCTGTCTCTTTCTCCTGCGAATGACGGGATGAGGGCCTTGTCGGGTGTCTGGAGTAAATCGTTCGACTCGTTAAAGATTTTATTTTATTTTAATACGGGGTGAGTAATCGCTTTCCTAGAAGATATTTTCGGTCATTAGAGACGGTGGCAGAAACATTATGTACTAAATAATTACCTCCCTCCTGCAATCCTTCCCTCCTCATTCCTTTCTCCTTCTCCCTACCATGCCTCCTTCTCCCTACCATGCCTCCTTCTCCCTACCATGCCTCCTTCTCCCTACCATGCCTTCCTCTCTCGCTGTCTTCCTCTCCACTTCACGCTTGTAGGTTTTCTCAGAATGAATGTAGTAGCAGTGGTGTAAAGTACTGAAGTAAAAATACTTTAAAATACTACTTAAGTCGTTTTTTGGAGTATCTTTACTTTTTTTTTACAACTTTTACTTCACTACATTCCTAAAGAAAATAATGTACTTTTTTTTACTCCCTGACACCCAAAAGTACTTGTTACATTCTGACAGGAAAATGGTTAAATTCACACACTTATCAAGATAACATCACTGGTCATCTACTGCCTCTGATCTGGAGGACTCACTAAACACAAATGCTTTGTTTGTAAATTAATGTTAGAGTGTTGTAGTGTACATTTTAAAAATGTACAAGTGGTAGCAGCAGTGGTGGTAGTGGTAGTAATAGCAGTAGTGGTGGTAGTAGTAGCAGCAGCTGTACTAGTAGTAGCAGTAATAGTAGTAGTGGAGGTGGTAACAGCAGTCGTAGCAGTAATAGTAGTATTTTGGTATTTTATTAGGATCCCCATTAGCTGTTGTGAAAGCACTAGCTACTCTTCCTGGGGTCCACACAGAACATGAAACATAATACAGAATGACATAATACAGAACATTAATAGACAAGAACAGCTCAAAGACAGAACTACATCAATAAATACAATTTAAAAAAGGCACATTAAACCTACAAATCGATACATATTGTACACACAAACTATCTAGGTCAAATAGGGGAGAGGCGTTGTGCCGTGAGGTGTTGGACTCGGGTGAGGCGAAGGTCGAGAGCCGTGAGTCAACCAAGCCGCACTGCTTCTTGACATAATGCCCACTTAACCCGGAAACCAGCCGCACCAATGTGTCAGAGGAAACACCGTACACCTGGCGACCGTGTCAGCGTACATGCGCCCGGCCCGCCACAGGAGTCGCTAGAGCGCAATGGGACAAGGACATCCCAGCCGGCCAAACCCTCCCTTAACCCGTACGACGCTGGGCCAATTTGTGCCTCATGAGTCTCCCGGTTGCGGCCGGCTGCGACACAGCCTGGTATCGAGCCAGGATCTGTAGTAACGTAGCTAGCACTGTGATGCAGTGCCTTAGATTGCTGCGCCACTCGGGAGGCTGCAGCAGTAGTAGTAGTAGTGGTGGTAGTTTTAGTAGCAATAGTAGCAGTGGTAGTTTTAGTAGCAATATTCATAGTAGTATTAGTGGTGTTAGTAGCAATAGTTGCAGTTGTAGTAGCAGCAGTGGTGGTACCTGGACCCTAACGGAAGGTTAGTCCAGTACCTGGACCCTAACGGAAGGTTAGTCCAGTACCTGGACCCTAACGGAAGGTTAGTCCAGTACCTGGACCCTAACGGAAGGTTAGTCCAGTACCTGGACCCTAAGGGAAGGTTAGTCCAGTACCTAGACCCTAAGGGAAGGTTAGTCCAGTACCTGGACCCTAACGGAAGGTTAGTCCAGTACCTAGACCCTAAGGGAAGGTTAGTCCAGTACCTAGACCCTAACGGAAGGTTAGTCCAGTACCTGGACCCTAACGGAAGGTTAGTCCAGTACCTAGACCCTAAGGGAAGGTTAGTCCAGTACCTGGACCCTAACGGAAGGTTAGTCCAGTACCTGGACCCTAACGGAAGGTTAGTCCAGTACCTGGACCCTAAGGGAAGGTTAGTCCAGTACCTGGACCCTAACGGAAGGTTAGTCCAGTACCTGGACCCTAAGGGAAGGTTAGTCCAGTACCTGGACCCTAACGGAAGGTTAGTCCAGTACCTGGACCCTAAGGGAAGGTTAGTCCAGTACCTGGACCCTAAGGGAAGGTTAGTCCAGTACCTGGACCCTAAGGGAAGGTTAGTCCAGTACCTGGACCCTAAGGGAAGGTTAGTCCAGTACCTAGACCCTAAGGGAAGGTTAGTCCAGTACCTGGACCCTAACGGAAGGTTAGTCCAGTACCTGGACCCTAAGGGAAAGTTAGTCCAGTACCTGGACCCTAACGGAAGGTTAGTCCAGTACCTGGACCCTAACGGAAGGTTAGTCCAGTACCTGGACCCTAACGGAAGGTTAGCCCAGTACCTGGACCCTAACGGAAGGTTAGTCCAGTACCAGGACCCTAACTGAAGGTTAGTCCAGTACCAGGACCCTAACTGAAGGTTAGTCCAGTACCAGGACCCTAAGGGAAGGTTAGTCCAGTACCTGGACCCTAAGGGAAGGTTAGTCCAGTACCTGGACCCTAACTGAAGGTTAGTCCAGTACCTGGACCCTAAGGGAAGGTTAGTCCAGTACCTGGACCCTAAGGGAAGGTTAGTCCAGTACCAGGACCCTAACTGAAGGTTAGTCCAGTACCTGGACCCTAAGGGAAGGTTAGTCCAGTACCTAGACCCTAAGGGAAGGTTAGTCCAGTACCTGGACCCTAACGGAAGGTTAGCCCAGTACCTGGACCCTAACGGAAGGTTAGCCCAGTACCTGGACCCTAACGGAAGGTTAGTCCAGTACCTGGACTCTAACGGAAGGTTAGTCCAGTACCAGGACCCTAAGGGAAGGTTAGTCCAGTACCTGGACCCTAACGGAAGGTTAGTCCAGTACCTAGACCCTAAGGGAAGGTTAGTCCAGTACCTGGACTCTAACGGAAGGTTAGTCCAGTACCTGGACCCTAACGGAAGGTTAGTCCAGTACCTGGACCCTAACGGAAGGTTAGTTCAGTATCTGGGCCTCACAATCTTCTCATGGTATTTCTGTGCATTCAAATTGCCATTGATAAAATGCAATTGTGTTCGTTGTCTGTAGTTTAAGCCTGCACGAACCATAACCCCACCTCCACCATTGTGCACCTCTGTTCACAACGTTGACATTAGCAAACCGCTCGCCCACACGACGCCATACACATCGCCATGCACGTGGTCTGCAGTTGTGAGGCCGGTTGGACATACTGCCAAATTCTCTAAAACGACGTTGAGGCGGCTTATGGTGGAGAAACTAACATGAACTTCAATGGCAACAGCTCTGGTGGACATTCCTGCAGTCAGCATGCCAATTGCACGCTTCCTCAAAACTTGAGACATCTGTGGCCTTGTGTTCAGTGACAAAACTGCACATTTTAGAGTGGCCTTTTATTGTCCCCAGCACAAGGTGCACCTGTGTAATATCATACTGTTTAATCAGCTTCTTGATATGCCACACCTGTCAGGTGGATGGATTATCTTGGCATAGGAGAAATTCTCACTAACAAATCATATCAAATTGTATTAGTCACATGCGCCGAATACAACAGGTGTAGTAGACCTTACAGTGAAATGCTTACTTACAAGCCCTTAACCAACAACGCAGTTTAAGAAAATAAAAAAAATATGAATAAGAATAATAAATTAAAGTAACAAGTAATTAAAGAGGATTTAACAGGGATGCAAACTAATTTGTGCACAAACCTTTTTTGTGTGTATGGAACATTTCTGTGATATTATATTCCAGCTCATGAAACATAAGACCAACACTTTACATGTTGCGATTTTTGTTCCGTCTATATTATCCTAAAGTAGTGTTTTATAAATGAATTCACTTAAACAGACATGCTGTGTTATGTGTCGTACATAACACAGCATCTGGATATGTGATCCCATCAGAGCGACATATCTCTCCTTTGTAAGCCATTAATGAAAATCCCTGGAAGGGGGTAGCTACTAAGAAGTAATTTAGTTGTTTTACTTTGGCACATCGTTGTTGTTCTCCTTAAATGTATTGGCATCGTGGCTTTTGATACAGTTAACCACTGTCTCCTAATCTCCGAACTAGAGGCACTGGGGTTAAGCAGTATCCCTCTCTAAGCTGGGTAAAGTTCTATATGTCAGGTAAGGAGCAAGTAGTAGAGGTTCACTGTCTCAGGCAAAACCAATGAGTTGTGGAGTTCCGCAGGGGAGCGTGCTTGGGCCTCTACTGTTTTTACTGTATGTTAACGATATGAAAGATGCTTGTTCTTGCCGTCTTTTCCTTTTCCCTACATTTCTGGTGTCTCACAAAAGTAGAACTATGTTGGAGAGCATACTTAGCACAGAGCTTACTAACATTACCACATGGCTTGGGAGATAATAAGCTATCTCTGCACAAGTATTTTGGGGTCCAAACTTAAATTGGGTAGGTCCTCTGAAATCAGAGTGGTGTTAAGGGGTGAGGTGCTGACTACTAAAACCTCTGTTAGCTACCTGGGATGACTAATAAAACCTGGGATGACTACTGCCCTCATTCAGAGTTGGAATGAGTTGCCTTTTGCACAGAAAAACGACGTCCTCTCTGGGCACATTTAAAAATAAAGTAAAAAACTGTTTGATGTCTTCTGTGCCCATATGAATAACCCCTATGATGTAACTGCAATTTCTTTTTATTTTTTTTATTTCACCTTTATTTAACCAGGTAGGCTAGTTGAGAACAAGTTCTCATTTGCAACTGCGACCTGGCCAAGATAAAGCATAGCAGTGTGAACAGACAACACAGAGTTACACATGGAGTAAACAATAAACAAGTCAATAACATGGTAGAAAAAAAGAGAATCTATATACAATGTGTGCAAAAGGCATGAGGTAGGCAATAAATCGAATAATTACAATTTAGCAGATTAACACTGGAGTGATAAATCATCAGATGATCATGTGCAAGAAGAGATACTGGTGTGCAAAAGAGCAGAAAAGTAAATAAATAAAAGCAGTATGGGGGGTGAGGTAGGTAAATTGGGTGGGTAGTTTACAGATGGACTATGTACAGCTGCAGCGATCGGTTAGCTGCTCGGATAGCAGATTTTTAAAGTTGTTGAGGGAGATAAAAGTCTCCAACTTCAGAGATTTTTGCAATTCGTTCCAGTCGCAGGCAGCAGAGAACTGGAAGGAAAGGCGTCCAAATGAGGTTTTAGCTTTAGGGAGGATCAGTGAGATACACCTGCTGGAGCGCGTGCTGCGGGTGGGTGTAGCCATCGTGACCAGTGAACTGAGATAAGGCGGCACTTTACCTAGCATAGCCTTGTAGATGACCTGGAGCCAGTGGGTCTGACGACGAACATGTAGCGAGGGCCAGCCGACTAGGGCATACAGGTCGCAGTGGTGGGTCGTATAAGGTGCTTTAGTAACAAAACGAATGGCACTGTGATAAACTGCATCCAGTTTGCTGAGTAGAGTGTTGGAAGCTATTTTGTAGATGACATCGCCGAAGTCGAGGATCGGTAGGATAGTCAGTTTTACTAGGGTAAGTTTGGCGGCGTGAGTGAAGGAGGCTTTGTTGCGGAATAGAAAGCCGATTCTTGATTTGATTTTGGATTGGAGATGTTTGATATGAGTCTGGAAGGAGAGTTTGCAGTCTAGCCAGACACCTAGGTACTTATAGATGTCCACATATTCTAGGTCGGAACCGTCCAGGGTGGTGATGCTAGTCGGGCGTGCTGTTGCAGGCAGCGAACGGTTGAAAAGCATGCATTTGGTTTTACTAGCGTTTAAGAGCAGTTGGAGGCCACGGAAGGAGTGTTGTATGGCATTGAAGCTCGTTTGGAGGTTAGATAGCACAGTGTCCAAGGAAGGGCCGGAAGTATATAGAATGGTGTCGTCTGCGTAGAGGTGGATCAGGGAATCGCCCGCAGCAAGAGCAACATCATTGATGTATACAGAGAAAAGAGTCGGCCCGAGAATTGAACCCTGTGGTACCCCCATAGAGACTGCCAGAGGACCGGACAACATGCCCTCCGATTTGACACACTGAACTCTGTCTGCAAAGTAGTTGGTAAACCAGGCAAGGCAGTCATTAGAAAAACCGAGGCTACTGAGTCTGCCGATAAGAATATGGTGATTGACAGAGTCGAAAGCCTTGGCCAGGTCGATGAAGACGGCTGCACAGTAATGTCTTTTATCGATGGCGGTTATGATGTCGTTTAGTACCTTGAGCGTGGCTGAGGTGCACCCGTGACCGGCTCGGAAACCGGATTGCACAGCGGAGAAGGTACGGTGGGATTCGAGATGGTCAGTGATCTGTTTGTTGACTTGGCTTTCGAAGACCTTAGATAGGCAGGGCAGGATGGATATAGGTCTGTAACAGTTTGGGTCCAGGGTGTCTCCCCCTTTGAAGAGGGGGATGACCGCGGCAGCTTTCCAATCCTTGGGGATCTCAGATGATACGAAGGAGAGGTTGAACAGGCTGGTAATAGGGGGTGCGACAATGGCGGCGGACAGTTTCAGAAATAGGGGGTCCAGATTGTCAAGCCCAGCTGATTTGTATGGGTCCAGGTTTTCCAGCTCTTTCAGAACATCTGCTCTCTGGATTTGGGTAAAGGAGAAGCTGGGGAGGCTTGGGCGAGTAGCAGCGGGGGGGGCGGGGCTGTTGGCCAAGGTTGGAGTCGCCAGGAGGAAGGCATGGCCAGCCATTGAGAAATGCTTGTTGAAGTCTTCGATTATCACGGATTTATCGGTGGTGACCGTGTTACCTAGCCTCAGTGCAGTGGGCAGCTGGGAGGAGGTGCTCTTGTTCTCCATGGACTTTACAGTATCCCAGAACTTTTTGGAGTTAGAGCTACAGGATGCGAATTTCTGCTTGAAAAAGCTGGCCTTTGCTTTCCTGACTGACTGCGTGTATTGGTTCCTGACTTCCCTGAACAGTTGCATATCGCGGGGGCTCTTCGATGCTATTGCAGTTCGCCACAGGATGTTTTTGTGCTGGTCGAGGGCAGTCAGGTCTGGAGTGAACCAAGGGCTATATCTGTTCTTGGTTCTGCATTTTTTGAACGGAGCATGCTTGTCTAATATGGTGAGGAAGTAACATTTAAAGAATGACCAGGCAGTTCTAGCCTTTAGCTCAGTGCGGATGTTGCCTGTAAATCCATGGCTTCTGTTTGGGGTATGTACGTACAGTCACTGTGGGGACGACGTCATCGATCCACTTATTGATAAAGCCAGTGACTCATGTGATGTACTCCTCAATGCCATTGGAAGAATCCCGGAACATTTTCCAGTCTGTGCTAGCAAAACAGTCCTGTAGTTTAGCATCTGCTTCATCTGACCACTTTTTTATTGACCGAGTCACTGGTGTTTCCTGCTTCAGTTTTTGCTTGTATGCAGGAATCAGGAAGATATAATTGTGGTCAGATTTGCCAAATGGAGGGCGAGGGAGATCTTTGTATGCGTCTCTGTGTGTGGAGTAAAGGTGGTCTAGAGGTTTTTTTTTCTTTTTTTTTCTGGTTGCACATTTAACATGCTGGTAGAAATTTGGTAAAACGGGTTTGAGTTTCCCTGCATTAAAGTCTCCGGCCACTAGGAGCGCCACCTTTTGGATGAGCGTTTTCCTGTTTACTTATGGCCCTGTACAGGTCATTGAGTGTCGTCTTAGTGCCAGCATCGGTTTGTGGTGGTAAATAGACAACTACGAAGAATATAGATGAAAACTCTTTTGGTGAATAGTGTGGTCTACAGCTTATCATGAGATACTCTACCTCAGGCGAGCAATACCTCGAGACTTCCTGCTGTTGTTTACAGATATTCATAGACCGCCACCCCTTGTCTTACCAGAGACTGCTGTTCTATCCTGCCGAAAAAGCTTAACCCGCCAGCTGTATGTTATTCATGTTGTCGTTCAGCCACGACTCGGTGAAACATAAGATATTACAGTCTTTAATGTCCCGTTGGTAGGATATACGTGCTTGTAGTTCGTCTAATTTATTATCCAGCGATTGTACGTTGGCTAATAGGACCGATGGTCGAGGCAAATTACCCACTCGCTGCCTGATCCTTACATGGCACCCCGACCTTCGTCCTCGATATCTCTGTCTCTTTCTCCTGCGAATGACGGGATGAGGGCCTTGTCGGGTGTCTGGAGTAAATCGTTCGACTCGTTAAAGATTTTATTTTATTTTAATACGGGGTGAGTAATCGCTTTCCTAGAAGATATTTTCGGTCATTAGAGACGGTGGCAGAAACATTATGTACTAAATAATTACCTCCCTCCTGCAATCCTTCCCTCCTCATTCCTTTCTCCTTCTCCCTACCATGCCTCCTTCTCCCTACCATGCCTCCTTCTCCCTACCATGCCTCCTTCTCCCTACCATGCCTCCCTCTCTCGCTGTCTTCCTCTCCACTTCACGCTTGTAGGTTTTCTCAGAATGAATGTAGTAGCAGTGGTGTAAAGTACTGAAGTAAAAATACTTTAAAATACTACTTAAGTCGTTTTTTGGAGTATCTTTACTTTTTTTTTACAACTTTTACTTCACTACATTCCTAAAGAAAATAATGTACTTTTTTTTACTCCCTGACACCCAAAAGTACTTGTTACATTCTGACAGGAAAATGGTTAAATTCACACACTTATCAAGATAACATCACTGGTCATCTACTGCCTCTGATCTGGAGGACTCACTAAACACAAATGCTTTGTTTGTAAATTAATGTTAGAGTGTTGTAGTGTACATTTTAAAAATGTACAAGTGGTAGCAGCAGTGGTGGTAGTGGTAGTAATAGCAGTAGTGGTGGTAGTAGTAGCAGCAGCTGTACTAGTAGTAGCAGTAATAGTAGTAGTGGAGGTGGTAACAGCAGTCGTAGCAGTAATAGTAGTATTTTGGTATTTTATTAGGATCCCCATTAGCTGTTGTGAAAGCACTAGCTACTCTTCCTGGGGTCCACACAGAACATGAAACATAATACAGAATGACATAATACAGAACATTAATAGACAAGAACAGCTCAAAGACAGAACTACATCAATAAATACAATTTAAAAAAGGCACATTAAACCTACAAATCGATACATATTGTACACACAAACTATCTAGGTCAAATAGGGGAGAGGCGTTGTGCCGTGAGGTGTTGGACTCGGGTGAGGCGAAGGTCGAGAGCCGTGAGTCAACCAAGCCGCACTGCTTCTTGACATAATGCCCACTTAACCCGGAAACCAGCCGCACCAATGTGTCAGAGGAAACACCGTACACCTGGCGACCGTGTCAGCGTACATGCGCCCGGCCCGCCACAGGAGTCGCTAGAGCGCAATGGGACAAGGACATCCCAGCCGGCCAAACCCTCCCTTAACCCGTACGACGCTGGGCCAATTTGTGCCTCATGAGTCTCCCGGTTGCGGCCGGCTGCGACACAGCCTGGTATCGAGCCAGGATCTGTAGTAACGTAGCTAGCACTGTGATGCAGTGCCTTAGATTGCTGCGCCACTCGGGAGGCTGCAGCAGTAGTAGTAGTAGTGGTGGTAGTTTTAGTAGCAATAGTAGCAGTGGTAGTTTTAGTAGCAATATTCATAGTAGTATTAGTGGTGTTAGTAGCAATAGTTGCAGTTGTAGTAGCAGCAGTGGTGGTACCTGGACCCTAACGGAAGGTTAGTCCAGTACCTGGACCCTAACGGAAGGTTAGTCCAGTACCTGGACCCTAACGGAAGGTTAGTCCAGTACCTGGACCCTAACGGAAGGTTAGTCCAGTACCTGGACCCTAACGGAAGGTTAGTCCAGTACCTAGACCCTAAGGGAAGGTTAGTCCAGTACCTGGACCCTAACGGAAGGTTAGTCCAGTACCTAGACCCTAAGGGAAGGTTAGTCCAGTACCTAGACCCTAACGGAAGGTTAGTCCAGTACCTGGACCCTAACGGAAGGTTAGTCCAGTACCTAGACCCTAAGGGAAGGTTAGTCCAGTACCTGGACCCTAACGGAAGGTTAGTCCAGTACCTGGACCCTAACGGAAGGTTAGTCCAGTACCTGGACCCTAAGGGAAGGTTAGTCCAGTACCTGGACCCTAACGGAAGGTTAGTCCAGTACCTGGACCCTAAGGGAAGGTTAGTCCAGTACCTGGACCCTAACGGAAGGTTAGTCCAGTACCTGGACCCTAAGGGAAGGTTAGTCCAGTACCTGGACCCTAACGGAAGGTTAGTCCAGTACCTAGACCCTAAGGGAAGGTTAGTCCAGTACCTGGACTCTAACGGAAGGTTAGTCCAGTACCTGGACCCTAACGGAAGGTTAGTCCAGTACCTGGACCCTAACGGAAGGTTAGTTCAGTATCTGGGCCTCACAATCTTCTCATGGTATTTCTGTGCATTCAAATTGCCATTGATAAAATGCAATTGTGTTCGTTGTCCGTAGTTTAAGCCTGCACAAACCATAACCCCACCTCCACCATTGTGCACCTCTGTTCACAACGTTGACATTAGCAAACCGCTCGCCCACACGACGCCATACACATCGCCATGCACGTGGTCTGCAGTTGTGAGGCCGGTTGGACATACTGCCAAATTCTCTAAAACGACGTTGAGGCGGCTTATGGTGGAGAAACTAACATGAACTTCAATGGCAACAGCTCTGGTGGACATTCCTGCAGTCAGCATGCCAATTGCACGCTTCCTCAAAACTTGAGACATCTGTGGCCTTGTGTTCAGTGACAAAACTGCACATTTTAGAGTGGCCTTTTATTGTCCCCAGCACAAGGTGCACCTGTGTAATATCATACTGTTTAATCAGCTTCTTGATATGCCACACCTGTCAGGTGGATGGATTATCTTGGCATAGGAGAAATTCTCACTAACAAATCATATCAAATTGTATTAGTCACATGCGCCGAATACAACAGGTGTAGTAGACCTTACAGTGAAATGCTTACTTACAAGCCCTTAACCAACAACGCAGTTTAAGAAAATAAAAAAAATATGAATAAGAATAATAAATTAAAGTAACAAGTAATTAAAGAGGATTTAACAGGGATGCAAACTAATTTGTGCACAAACCTTTTTTGTGTGTATGGAACATTTCTGTGATATTATATTCCAGCTCATGAAACATAAGACCAACACTTTACATGTTGCGATTTTTGTTCCGTCTATATTATCCTAAAGTAGTGTTTTATAAATGAATTCACTTAAACAGACATGCTGTGTTATGTGTCGTACATAACACAGCATCTGGATATGTGATCCCATCAGAGCGACATATCTCTCCTTTGTAAGCCATTAATGAAAATCCCTGGAAGGGGGTAGCTACTAAGAAGTAATTTAGTTGTTTTACTTTGGCACATCGTTGTTGTTCTCCTTAAATGTATTGGCATCGTGGCTTTTGATACAGTTAACCACTGTCTCCTAATCTCCGAACTAGAGGCACTGGGGTTAAGCAGTATCCCTCTCTAAGCTGGGTAAAGTTCTATATGTCAGGTAAGGAGCAAGTAGTAGAGGTTCACTGTCTCAGGCAAAACCAATGAGTTGTGGAGTTCCGCAGGGGAGCGTGCTTGGGCCTCTACTGTTTTTACTGTATGTTAACGATATGAAAGATGCTTGTTCTTGCCGTCTTTTCCTTTTCCCTACATTTCTGGTGTCTCACAAAAGTAGAACTATGTTGGAGAGCATACTTAGCACAGAGCTTACTAACATTACCACATGGCTTGGGAGATAATAAGCTATCTCTGCACAAGTATTTTGGGGTCCAAACTTAAATTGGGTAGGTCCTCTGAAATCAGAGTGGTGTTAAGGGGTGAGGTGCTGACTACTAAAACCTCTGTTAGCTACCTGGGATGACTAATAAAACCTGGGATGACTACTGCCCTCATTCAGAGTTGGAATGAGTTGCCTTTTGCACAGAAAAACGACGTCCTCTCTGGGCACATTTAAAAATAAAGTAAAAAACTGTTTGATGTCTTCTGTGCCCATATGAATAACCCCTATGATGTAACTGCAATTTCTTTTTATTTTTTTTATTTCACCTTTATTTAACCAGGTAGGCTAGTTGAGAACAAGTTCTCATTTGCAACTGCGACCTGGCCAAGATAAAGCATAGCAGTGTGAACAGACAACACAGAGTTACACATGGAGTAAACAATAAACAAGTCAATAACATGGTAGAAAAAAAGAGAATCTATATACAATGTGTGCAAAAGGCATGAGGTAGGCAATAAATCGAATAATTACAATTTAGCAGATTAACACTGGAGTGATAAATCATCAGATGATCATGTGCAAGAAGAGATACTGGTGTGCAAAAGAGCAGAAAAGTAAATAAATAAAAGCAGTATGGGGGGTGAGGTAGGTAAATTGGGTGGGTAGTTTACAGATGGACTATGTACAGCTGCAGCGATCGGTTAGCTGCTCGGATAGCAGATTTTTAAAGTTGTTGAGGGAGATAAAAGTCTCCAACTTCAGAGATTTTTGCAATTCGTTCCAGTCGCAGGCAGCAGAGAACTGGAAGGAAAGGCGTCCAAATGAGGTTTTAGCTTTAGGGATGATCAGTGAGATACACCTGCTGGAGCGCGTGCTGCGGGTGGGTGTAGCCATCGTGACCAGTGAACTGAGATAAGGCGGCACTTTACCTAGCATAGCCTTGTAGATGACCTGGAGCCAGTGGGTCTGACGACGAACATGTAGCGAGGGCCAGCCGACTAGGGCATACAGGTCGCAGTGGTGGGTCGTATAAGGTGCTTTAGTAACAAAACGAATGGCACTGTGATAAACTGCATCCAGTTTGCTGAGTAGAGTGTTGGAAGCTATTTTGTAGATGACATCGCCGAAGTCGAGGATCGGTAGGATAGTCAGTTTTACTAGGGTAAGTTTGGCGGCGTGAGTGAAGGAGGCTTTGTTGCGGAATAGAAAGCCGATTCTTGATTTGATTTTGGATTGGAGATGTTTGATATGAGTCTGGAAGGAGAGTTTGCAGTCTAGCCAGACACCTAGGTACTTATAGATGTCCACATATTCTAGGTCGGAACCGTCCAGGGTGGTGATGCTAGTCGGGCGTGCTGTTGCAGGCAGCGAACGGTTGAAAAGCATGCATTTGGTTTTACTAGCGTTTAAGAGCAGTTGGAGGCCACGGAAGGAGTGTTGTATGGCATTGAAGCTCGTTTGGAGGTTAGATAGCACAGTGTCCAAGGAAGGGCCGGAAGTATATAGAATGGTGTCGTCTGCGTAGAGGTGGATCAGGGAATCGCCCGCAGCAAGAGCAACATCATTGATGTATACAGAGAAAAGAGTCGGCCCGAGAATTGAACCCTGTGGTACCCCCATAGAGACTGCCAGAGGACCGGACAACATGCCCTCCGATTTGACACACTGAACTCTGTCTGCAAAGTAGTTGGTAAACCAGGCAAGGCAGTCATTAGAAAAACCGAGGCTACTGAGTCTGCCGATAAGAATATGGTGATTGACAGAGTCGAAAGCCTTGGCCAGGTCGATGAAGACGGCTGCACAGTAATGTCTTTTATCGATGGCGGTTATGATGTCGTTTAGTACCTTGAGCGTGGCTGAGGTGCACCCGTGACCGGCTCGGAAACCGGATTGCACAGCGGAGAAGGTACGGTGGGATTCGAGATGGTCAGTGATCTGTTTGTTGACTTGGCTTTCGAAGACCTTAGATAGGCAGGGCAGGATGGATATAGGTCTGTAACAGTTTGGGTCCAGGGTGTCTCCCCCTTTGAAGAGGGGGATGACCGCGGCAGCTTTCCAATCCTTGGGGATCTCAGATGATACGAAGGAGAGGTTGAACAGGCTGGTAATAGGGGGTGCGACAATGGCGGCGGACAGTTTCAGAAATAGGGGGTCCAGATTGTCAAGCCCAGCTGATTTGTATGGGTCCAGGTTTTCCAGCTCTTTCAGAACATCTGCTCTCTGGATTTGGGTAAAGGAGAAGCTGGGGAGGCTTGGGCGAGTAGCAGCGGGGGGGGCGGGGCTGTTGGCCAAGGTTGGAGTCGCCAGGAGGAAGGCATGGCCAGCCATTGAGAAATGCTTGTTGAAGTCTTCGATTATCACGGATTTATCGGTGGTGACCGTGTTACCTAGCCTCAGTGCAGTGGGCAGCTGGGAGGAGGTGCTCTTGTTCTCCATGGACTTTACAGTATCCCAGAACTTTTTGGAGTTAGAGCTACAGGATGCGAATTTCTGCTTGAAAAAGCTGGCCTTTGCTTTCCTGACTGACTGCGTGTATTGGTTCCTGACTTCCCTGAACAGTTGCATATCGCGGGGGCTCTTCGATGCTATTGCAGTTCGCCACAGGATGTTTTTGTGCTGGTCGAGGGCAGTCAGGTCTGGAGTGAACCAAGGGCTATATCTGTTCTTGGTTCTGCAGTTTTTGAACGGAGCATGCTTGTCTAATATGGTGAGGAAGTAACATTTAAAGAATGACCAGGCATCCTCAACTGACGGGATGAGGTCAATATCCTTCCAGGGTACCCGGGCCAGGTCGATTAGAAAGGCCTGCTCGCAGAAGTGTTTTAGGGAGCGTTTGACAGTGATGAGGGGTGGTCGTTTGACCGCGGACCCGTGGCGGATACAGGCAATGAGGCAGTGATCGCTGAGATCTTGATTGAAGACAGCAGAGGTGTATTTGGAGGGCAGGTTGGTCAGGATAATGTCTATTAGGGTGCCCATGTTTACGGATTTAGGGTTGTACCTGGTGGGTTCCTTGATGATTTGTGTGAGATTGAGGGCATCAAGCTTGGATTGTAGGACTGCCGGGGTGTTAAGCATATCCCAGTTTAGGTCACCTAACAGAACAAACTCTGAAGCTAGATGGGGAGCGATCAATTCACAGATGGTGTCCAGGGCACAGCTGGGAGCTGAGGGGGGTCGGTAGCAGGCGGCAACAGTGAGAGACTTATTTCTGGAGAGATTCATTTTTAAAATTAGAAGTTCGAACTGTTTGGGCATAGACCTGGAAAGTATGACAGAACTTTGCAGGCTATCTCTGCAGTAGATTGCAACTCCTCCCCCTTTGGCAGTTCTATCTTGACGGAAAGTGTTATAGTTGGGTATGGAAATCTCAGAATTTTTGGTGGCCTTCCTAAGCCAGGATTCGGACACGGCAAGGACATCAGGATTGGCAGAGTGTGCTAAAGCGGTGAGTAAGGCAAACTTAGGGAGGAGGCTTCTGATGTTGACATGCATGAGGCCAAGGCTTTTTCGATCGCATAAGTCAACAAATGAGGGTGACTGGGGACATGCAGGGCCTGGGTTTACCTCCACATCACCCGAGGAACAGAGGAGTAGTAGGATGAGGGTGCGGCTAAAGGCTATCAAAACTGGTCGCCTAGAGCGTTGGGGACAAAGAATAAAAGGAGCAGATTTATGGGCGTGGTAGAATAGATTCTGGGCATAATGTGCAGACAGGGGTATGGAGGGGCGCAGGTACAGCGGAGGCAAGCCCAGGCACTGGGTGATGATAAGAGAGGTTGTATCTCTGGACATGCTGGTCTCAATGGGTGAGATCACCGCATGTGTGGGGGGTGGGACAAAGGGGGTATCAGAGGTACGGAGAGTGGAACTACAGGGTCCATTGCAAACCAAAACAATGATAATGAAAACTAGCCTGAACAACAGTATGCAAGGCATATTGATATTTGAGAGAGACATACAATAAGGCATAAAGTGATTGCAGGTCTTGATTGGGAGAGCTAGCTAAAACAACAGGTAAGATAACAGCAGCAATAACAGGGTGCTAGTCTAGCACAGCAACAACAGGTAAAAATGGCGACGACTAGGCAGAGAGGGTCGGATTAACTACACACAGATCCTGAGTTAAAGCACAGAGCCGACAGATAAAACACATGGAGTACCGTGAATTAATGGACAGTCAAGCATGCATCAGCTAAGTAGCCAAGTGATCATAGTGTCCAGGGGGCAGCCGTAGATGGAGCAGAGGAGGCCTCCACTAAGCTAGCACGCGGCGTTTAAAGTTAGTAGCCCGGGGGGTGGTCTGCTCAGACGGAGGGGGTCTGCTCAGACGTGGTTGTGTCGACAGAGAATCCAAGCCAGATGGCGATGGCGAAAGAGAGGTTGTGAATTGTAGAATTGTGTTTGCTAACTGGTGCTAGCTTCGTGGCAGTGGCAGTGGCGCTAGCTCTTCAGCTAGCCGGCAGATGGGCCTAGCTCGAGGCTAGCTCAAGGCTAACTGGTGCCTGCTTCGGGACAGAGGTGTTAGCCAGTAGTAGCCACTCGGTTGCAGCTAGCTAGCTGTGATGATACGGTGTAATTGTCCAGAGCTTGCGTCAGGAATCCGGTGATGTGGTAGAGAAAAAGCAGTCCTATATGCTCTGGGTTGATATCGTGCTTGCAGCTAGCCGGCAGATGGGCCTAGCTCGAGGCTAGCTCAAGGCTAACTGGTGCTTGCTTCGGGACAGAGGTGTTAGCCAGTAGTAGCCACTCGGTTGCAGCTAGCTAGCTGTGATGATACGGTGTAATTGTCCAGAGCTTGCGTCAGGAATCCGGTGATGTGGTAGAGAAAAAGCAGTCCTATATGCTCTGGGTTGATATCGCGCTTGCAGACTGGCAGGTATTGGCCCGGTATTGAAGCTGGCTGTGTCCGAGTTGAGGGTGAAGACCGCAGCAGTGGCTAACTGACTACTAGCTAGTAGCTAGTTATCTGGCTAGCTTCTGCTTGGGGTTACGGTTCTAAAGTATAAAAAAATAGCAGGTCCGTACCACATTGGGTGAGGCGGAATGTAGGAATGTATATTCAGTTCCTAGATGGAAAGTGAAATTAAAATATATACGAAATGTATACGAAAAATACGAAGACTATTTACTATTTACTATTTACACGCGACAGGACAATACAGGACAATACAAACACACGTCCGACTGCTACGCCATCTTGGATAGATGAGATAGATGTTCTTCTTCTTAGTTTTTATGTTTTATTATCTCTCTGTCGTGGTGTGTTTTATTATCTCTCTGTCATGGTGTGTTTTACTATCTCTCTGTCATACTGTGTTTTATTATCTCTCTGTCATGCTGTGTTTTATTATCTCTGTCATGCTGTGTGTTATTATCTCTCTATCGTGGTGTTTTTTTTTTATTATCTCTGTCGTGGTGTGTTTTATTATTATCTCTCTGTCATGCTGTGTTTTATTATCTGTCATGCTGTGTTTTATTATCTCTCTGTCATACTGTGTTTTATTATCTCTCTGTCATACTGTGTTTTATTATCTCTGTCATGGTGTGTTTTATTATCTCTCTGTCATGCTGTGTTTTATTATCTCTCTGCCATACTGTGTTTTATTATCTCTGTCATGCTGTGTTTTATTATCTCTCTGTCATGCTGTGTTGTATTATCTCTCTGTCATGCTGTGTTGTATTATCTCTCTGTCATACTGTGTTTTATTATCTCTCTGTCATACTGTGTTTTATTATCTCTCTGTCGTACTGTGTTGTATTATCTCTCTGTCATACTGTGTTTTATTATCTCTCTATCGTGGTGTGTTTGTTATCCTGTGTTTGTTATCCTTATCATGTAATCCTCCATGATTTAACAATGGAAATAATTCCCAGACTTTATTGCGTGTTTTATAAAATGGTCGAATTAATAAACTAAACACAAACACACACACACACACACACACACACACACACACACACACACACACACACACACACACACACACACACACACACACACACACACACACACACACACACACCACTCTGTCACATATACAACCAGTCGTTCAGCTCTGTAACATATCATTTGGTAATAAAGTCCTACACATTATACCCAATGGTTCCTATTAGGACAATATACAGAGAATGGACCAAGATTATATACAAATAACATTGTGAGTGTGAGTGTGTGTGTGTGTGTGTCTGTGTGAGACAGTGAGTGATGATGTTGTACTCGCGTCAGCTGTGCTGGTTTACTGGAGCCTGCTGGGTCTGCTCAAGACCTGCTGACACACACAGTGTGCGTGCGTGCGTGCGTGCGTGCGTGCGTGCGTGCGATGCAGAATGAAGCCTGCTGCTTCTCGTTGGCTAGTCTTCCGGCTCTGTTTTCACACTGTGGAAGAGCTCAGTGTGTGTTTGCTGCCAGCCTACTAGCGCCCCCCCCATCCTTCCTCTCCTCCCGTGTACCGGTCTCCCCCTGCCATATGGTCTCACGTGAAACTGGTGCGACACTCTAATACGTCCCCCTCTCTGTTTTAGCCACACCGTCTCCTCCTCCTCAGCATCATGTTTAGAAGTAGGGCAGACTTTTGCTCTGAATATAGGGACTCTCAACATGCCTACTAAAACACAATCCCTGAATGGAGGAGGTATGGAGCCTCATAAACTGTACATAGAGGATACATTTAGGGTGCGTACCAAGTGGCACCCCTATTCCCTATGGGCCCTGGTCAAACGTAGTGTACCCTATTCCCTATGGGCCCTGGTCAAACGTAGTGTACTATATAGAGGATAGGATGCTCTTTGGGATGCGTGTCATACACTAACTCCTCATCTCTATACTTCATGTTGCTGCAACGGCAAACCATCTGACCTTATTTATCTGCTCCCTACCTTGTATTGCCTACCTTGTATTGCCTACCTTGTATTGCCTACCTTGTATTGCCTACCTTGTATTGCCTACCTTGTATTGCTTACCTTGTATTGCCTACCTTGTATTGCCTACCTTGTATTTCCTACCTTGTATTGCCTACCTTGTATTGCCTACCTTGTATTGCCTACCTTGTAAACAACAGAAGTTGTTTACTCAGTTGGAGGAAGGGCGACGTTCTTTCCATAATGACTTTAGCGGTCTTTTTCTTGCGTTGACAATGACCATCCATCTTGCTGCCCGACACCCGCGTGAAAGCTTCATGCTGTGCACACACACACACACACACACACACACACACACACACACACACACACACACACACACACACACACACACACACACACACACACACACACACACACACACACACACACACACACACACACACACACACACACACAGTTCGTGCCCCAGTTAGTGACATGGCAGCGGGTGGTGTCTAGACAATACGCTGTGCGTGAATCTCCTTTGTGAGATCAGTGAGGAGAGAAGATTGGCTGTGGGAGAGAGAGAGAGAGATGGCACCCTATCCACTGCATAGTGCGTAACCTTTGACCTATGGGTTTCCCCACGGGCACTTGTCAAGAGAAGTGCACTTTTAAGGGAATAGGGATGCCATTTGGGACTGTCTGTGTGATGTCTCTCATATAGGTCAGTGATTGTAATGAGGGATTTGAGGGTGAATGTCTCTGATAAGGTCTGGATTATTAATGGGATCACACAGCCTACATTAGGACTCGTTTGACATTCATTTGATTATTGTATAAGAGATGGATACGTTTATCCTCCCTTTGAAGATCTGTTATTCTCTCTATTAAACAGGAAGAAGGAAGAGTAAATGTTAAAAGAGATCCTCGGGCGGTTACTTTCTCTAACAGTCTAACTGAATCTCTATTAAACAGGAAGAAGGAAGAGTAAATGTTAAAAGTATAACGGTCGTCATAGTCGTTCTCCTCCTCAGTCGAGGAGGAGCATGGATCGGACCAACACGCAGAGTGGGTAGTGCTCATGATCATTTATTAAAACGAAACTGAACACTAACACGAAACAAAATAACAAAAATGAGTACAACCGACAACAGTCCCGTGTGGCACGAATACAAACACGGAAACAAACACCCACAAAACACACGTGAAACCCCGGCTGCCTTAGTATGATTCTCAATCAGGGACAACGATTGACAGCTGCCTCTGATTGAGAATCATACCAGGCCGAACACAAAATCCCAACATAGAAAATCACACAGACAAACCCACCCAACTCACGCCCTGACCAACTAAATAAATACAAGACAAAAGAAAACAGGTCAGGAACGTGACATAACCCCCCCCTTAAGGTGCGAACTCCGGGCGCACCAGCATAAACTCTAGGGGAGGGTCTGGGTGGGCGTCTGTCCACGGTGGCGGCTCTGGCGCTGGTCGTTGTCCCCACCCCACCATAGTCAATCCCCTCTTCCGTAGCCTCCTCCAAATTAACCCCACTAGATTAAGGGGCAGCACCGGACTAAGGGGCAGCACCGGACTGAGGGGCAGCACCGGACTGAGGGGCAGCACCGGACTGAGGGGCAACACCGGAATGAGGGGCAACACCGGAATGAGGGGCAACACCGGACTGAGGGGCAGCACCGGACTGAGGGACGGATCCTGGCTGGCCGGCTCTGGCGGATCCTGGCTGGCCGGCTCTGGCGGATCCTGGCTGGCCGGCTCTGGCGGATCCTAGCTGGCCGGCTCTGGCGGATCCTGGTTGGACGGCTCTGGCTGGTCCTGGCTGGACGCCTCTGGCTGGTCCTGGCTGGACGGCTCTGGCTGCTCATGGCTGGACGGCTCTGGCTGCTCATGGCTGGACGGCTCTGGCTGCTCATGGCTGGCTGGCGGCTCTGGCTGCTCATGGCCCGGCGGAAGGCTCTGGCTGCTCCTGTCTGGCGGAAGGCTCTGGCTGCTCCTGTCTGGCGGACGGCTCTGGCTGCTCCTGTCTGGCGGACGGCTCTGACGGCTCGGGACAGACGGGCGGCTCTGACGGCTCGGGACAGACGGACGGCTCTGACGGCTCGGGACAGACGGACAGCTCTGACGGCTCGGGACAGACGGACAGCTCTGACGGCTCGGGACAGACGGACAGCTCTGACGGTGCTGTGCAGGCAGGCAGCTCAGACAGCGCTGGGCAGGCAGACAGTTCAGACAGCGCTGGGCAGGCAGACAGTTCAGACAGCGGCTGCGCTGGAGAGGAGGAAGGCTCTGACAGCGCTGGACAGGTGGGAGCAACTGGAGAGAGAAGACGGAGAAACAGCCTGGTGCGGGGGGCTTCCACCGGAGGACTGATACGTGGAGGTGGCACCGGAAAAACCGGACCGTGAAGGAGGGCACGTGCTCTTGAGCACCGAGCCTGCCCAACCTTACCAGTTTGAATGGTCCCCGTAGCCCTGCCAGTGCGGCGAGGTGGAAAAACCCGCACTGGGCTATGCTGGCAAACCGGGGACACCATTTGTAAGGCTGGTGCCATGTACGCCGGCCCGAGGAGACGCACTGGAGGCCAGATGCGTTGGGCCGGCTTCATGACACCCGGCTCGATGCCCAACCTAGCCCGACCAGTGCGGCAAGGTGGAATAGCCTGCACTGGACTAAGCACGCGTACTGGGGACACCGTGCGCTTTACCGCATAACACGGTGTCTGACCAGTACGACGCCCTCTCACTCCACGGTAAGCACGGGGAGTTGGCTCAGGTATCCTACCCGGCTTTGCCACACTCCGCGTGTGCCCCCCCCCCAAGAAATTTTTGGGTCTGACTCTCGGGCTCCCAACCGCGTCGCCGCGCTGCCTCCTCATACCAGCGCCTCTCTGCCTTCGCTGCCTCCAACTCCGCCTTGGGACGGCGATATTCCCCTGGCTGAGCCCAGGGTCCTTTGCCGTCCAAGATCTCTTCCCAAGTCCACGAGTCCTGTGTCCTCGGTCTCTGCTGCTGCTGCTGTCTGTTCCCACTCTGCTTGATCCTTTTTTGGTGGGTGTTTCTGTAACGGTCGTCATAGTCGTTCTCCTCCTCAGTCGAGGAGGAGCATGGATCGGACCAACACGCAGAATGGGTAGTGCTCATGATCATTTATTAAAACGAAACTGAACACTAACACGAAACAAAATAACAAAAATGAGTACAACCGACAACAGTCCCGTGTGGCACGAATACAAACACGGAAACAAACACCCACAAAACACACGTGAAACCCCGGCTGCCTTAGTATGATTCTCAATCAGGGACAACGATTGACAGCTGCCTCTGATTGAGAATCATACCAGGCCGAACACAAAATCCCAACATAGAAAATCACACAGACAAACCCACCCAACTCACGCCCTGACCAACTAAATAAATGCAAGACAAAAGAAAACAGGTCAGGAACGTGACAAAAAGAGATCCTCGGGCTGTTACTTTCTCTAACAGTTTAACTGAATCTCTATTAAACAGGAAGAAGGAAGAGTAAATGTTAAAAGAGATCCTCGGGCGGTTACTTTCTCTAACAGTCTAACTGAATCTCTATTAAACAGGAAGAAGGAAGAGTAAATGTTAAAAGAGATCCTCGGGCGGTTACTTTCTCTAACAGTCTAACTGAATCTCTATTAAACAGGAAGAAGGAAGAGTAAATGTTAAAAGAGATCCTCGGGCGGTTACTTTCTCTAACAGTCTAACTGAATCTCTATTAAACAGGAAGAAGGAAGGGTAAATGTTAAAAGAGATCCTCGGGCGGTTACTTTCTCTAACAGTCTAACTGAATCTCTATTAAACAGGAAGAAGGAAGAGTAAATGTTAAAAGAGATCCTCAGGCGGTTACTTTCTCTAACAGTCTAACTGAATCTCTATTAAACAGGAAGAAGGAAGAGTAAATGTTAAAAGGGATCCTCGGGCGGTTACTTTCTCTAACAGTCTAACTGAATCTCTATTAAACAGGAAGAAGGAAGAGTAAATGTTAAAAGAGATCCTCGGGCGGTTACTTTCTCTAACAGTCTAACTGAATCTCTATTAAACAGGAAGAAGGAAGAGTAAATGTTAAAAGAGATCCTCGGGCGGTTACTTTCTCTAACAGTCTAACTGAATCTCTATTAAACAGGAAGAAGGAAGGGTAAATGTTAAAAGAGATCCTCGGGCGGTTACTTTCTCTAACAGTCTAACTGAATCTCTATTAAACAGGAAGAAGGAAGAGTAAATGTTAAAAGAGATCCTCGGGCGGTTACTTTCTCTAACAGTCTAACTGAATCTCTATTAAACAGGAAGAAGGAAGAGTAAATGTTAAAAGAGATCCTCGGGCGGTTACTTTCTCTAACAGTCTAACTGAATCTCTATTAAACAGGAAGAAGGAAGAGGAGGTAGCTGAGCGATCCAAATGAACAGCATGTTCTTCTCGTCCCAAATAGCACCCTATTACATTTGTAGTGCACTACTTTTGATGGGCTCGATGTACTAGGGTGCCATTTCTCTCAGACTAGAGCCAGTCTTTGTCTCTCAGTTTAAGGTTTGTATCTGTTGATGAGGCTATGAGGTAAAGAAAAAGAAAGAAACATGAATCTGATTGGCTTTCTCTCCCACAGAGAAAGCAGCAGCAGCCAATGAGGAGGAGGTACAGAAGGCGGACATCTCATCAACGGGCCAATCCGTCATCGACAAGGAGGCTCTCGGACCAATGATGCTGGAGGTGAGTCTGAGAGCTGCTGCTACTGCTGGGTTGGGTTGTGCCGGGTTGGGCTGGGTTGGGTTGGGCTGGGCTGGGTTGGGTTGGGCTGGGCTGGGTTGGGCCGGGTTGGGCTGGGCCGGGCTGGGTTGGGCTGGGCTGGGTTGGGTTGGGCTGGGCTGGGTTGGGCCGGGTTGGGCTGGGCCGGGCTGGGTTGGGCTGGGCTGGGTTGGGCTGGGCTGGGTTGGGCTGGGCCGGGCTGGGCTGGGTTGTGCTGGGCTGGGTTGGGTTGTGCTGGGTTGGGTTGGGTTGGGTTGTGCTAGGCTGGGTTGGGTTGGGCTGGGCTGGGTTGGGCTGGGTTGGGCTAGGTTGGGTTAGGCTGGGTTGGGTTAGGCTGGGTTGGGCTAGGTTGGGCTGGGCTAGGTTGGGTCGGGCTGGGTTATATCCAGGCAGTTCATTCAAAACCAAGGTTGCTTTTACATGCTGACACGTGGGGGGCGTTTCCTGCCGACAGCCTATGTCTACGGCGCGAGCGAACAGAGTCCGTACTCAGTAGGGAGAGGGAGAGAAAGAGGGAGAGTGTGGGTGTGAAGCGCTGGTCTCCCTGTCCGTCCCTCCATCCACCGGCAGCCAACAGATGGGAAAGCAGGCAGGAGGGAGAGACGGGGAGAGGGAAGGACAGTGGAGTGGGAGGCAGTGGAGAGAGAGAGAGAGAGAAAGTGGCTATATTTAGCAGAGTTGCATGTGGATTCAGTGACGGTGGACCTCCAGAGCTATTAATATTATCCTGACAGGAGACAGTGAACAGAGAGAAGAGAGGAATGGGAGGAGGGACGAGAGGGCTGAATGAACTGATTCATCAGGCAGGCAGGCAGGCAGGCAGCGAGGCAGGCAGGCAGGCAGGCAGGCAGCGAGGCTGTGGGTGTTGTTTTGCAACTATACGTCAGAGGCACTTCAGTCGCTGTGCGTATTGGCGGTCTGTCGGCTGTGGGGGACAACGGGGACGTTGCTCAGCACACCACAGCAGACCCGTGATTTACAACCAGATGAAATCACAGCAGTGTAGAAACACCACAGCAGACCTGTGATTTACAACCAGATGAAATCACAGCAGTGTAGAAACACCACAGCAGACCAGTGATTTACAACCAGATGAAATCACAGCAGTGTAGAAACACCACAGCAGACCCGTGATTTACAACCAGATGAAATCACAGCAGTGTAGAAACACCACAGCAGACCTGTGATTTACAACCAGATGAAATCACAGCAGTGTAGAAACACCACAGCAGACCCGTGATTTACAACCAGATGAAATCACAGCAGTGTAGAAACACCACAGCAGACCTGTGATTTACAACCAGATGAAATCATAGCAATGTAGAAACACCACAGCAGACCTGTGATTTACAACCAGATGAAATCACAGCAGTGTAGAAACACCACAGCAGACCCGTGATTTACAACCAGATGAAATCACAGCAGTGTAGAAACACCACAGCAGACCTGTGATTTACAACCAGATGAAATCACAGCAGTGTAGAAACACCACAGCAGACCTGTGATTTACAACCAGATGAAATCACAGCAGTGTAGAAACACCACAGCAGACCTGTGATTTACAACCAGATGAAATCACAGCAGTGTAGAAACACCACAGCAGACCTGTGATTTACAACCAGATGAAATCACAGCAGTGTAGAAACACCACAGCAGACCTGTGATTTACAACCAGATGAAATCACAGCAGTGTAGAAACACCACAGCAGACCTGTGATTTACAACCAGATGAAATCACAGCAGTGTAGAAACACCACAGCAGACCTGTGATTTACAACCAGATGAAATCATAGCAGTGTAGAAACACCACAGCAGACCTGTGATTTACAACCAGATGAAATCACAGCAGTGTAGAAACACCACAGCAGACCTGTGATTTACAACCAGATGAAATCATAGCAGTGTAGAAACACCACAGCAGACCTGTGATTTACAACCAGATGAAATCACAGCAGTGTAGAAACACCACAGCAGACCCGTGATTTACAACCAGATGAAATCATAGTACACATTTCTGCTTCATTTGTCTGCAGAAAATGACCAGGAAGAGAGAGGACACACTAACTCAGCATGGCTGTAGTCAGTCAACCAGTCAGCCTGTCAGTTAGCTAGCCAGTCAGCCAGTCCCTAGCCTGTCAGTTAGTCCCTAGCCAGTCAGCCTGTCAGTTAGTCCCTAGCCAGTCAGCCTGTCAGTTAGCTAGCCTGTCAGTTAGTCCCTAGCCTGTCAGTTAGTCCCTAGCCAGTCAGCCTGTCAGTTAGCTAGCCAGTCAGCTAGTCCCTAGGCAGTCAGCTAGTCCCTAGCCAGTCAGCCAGTCCCTAGCCAGTCAGCCTGTCAGTTAGCTAGCCAGTCAGCTAGTCCCTAGCCAGTCAGCTAGTCCCTAGCCAGTCAGTTAGTCCCTAGCCAGTCAGCCTGTCAGTTAGCTGACCAGTCAGCCTGTCAGTTAGCTAGCCAGTCAGTTAGTCCCTAGCCAGTCAGTTAGTCCCTAGCCAGTCAGTTAGTCCCTAGCCTGTCAGTTAGTCCCTAGCCAGTCAGCTAGCCAGTCAGTTAGTCCCTAGCCAGTCAGCCTGTCAGTTAGTCCCTAGCCAGTCAGCATGTCAGTTAGTCCCTAGCCAGTTAGCTAGCTAGTCAGTTAGTTAGGTCCTAGCTAGTCAGTTAGTCCCTAGCCAGTTAGCTAGCCAGTCAGCATGTCAGTTAGTCCCTAGCCAGTTAGCTAGCCAGTCAGTTAGTTAGTCCCTAGCCAGTTAGCTAGCCAGTCAGTTAGTTAGTCCCTAGCCAGTCAGTTAGTCCCTAGCCAGTTAGCTAGCCAGTTAGCTAGCCAGTCAGTTAGTTAGTCCCTAGCCAGTCAGCTAGCCAGTAAGTTAGTCCCTAGCCAGTTAGCCAGTCAGCCTGTCAGTTAGTCCCTAGCCAGTCAGTTAGCTAGCCAGTCAGTTAGTTAGTCCCTAGCCAGTCAGCTAGCCAGTAAGTTAGTCCCTAGCCAGTTAGCCAGTCAGCCTGTCAGTTAGTCCCTAGCCAGTCAGTTAGCTAGCCAGTCAGTTAGTCCCTAGCCAGTTAGCTAGCCAGTCAGTTAGTCCCTAGCCAGTCAGTTAGTCCCTAGCCAGTCAGTTAGCTAGCCAGTCAGTTAGTCCCTAGCCAGTTAGCTAGCCAGTCAGTTAGTCCCTAGCCAGTCAGTTAGTCCCTAGCCAGTCAGTTAGTCCCTAGCCAGTCAGTTAGCTAGCCAGTCAGTTAGTCCCTAGCCAGTTAGCTAGCCAGTCAGTTAGTCCCTAGCCAGTCAGTTAGTCCCTAGCCAGTCAGTTAGCTAGCCAGTCAGTTAGTCCCTAGCCAGTTAGCTAGCCAGTCAGTTAGTCCCTAGCCAGTCAGTTAGTCCCTAGCCAGTCAGTTAGCTAGCCAGTCAGTTAGTCCCTAGCCAGTTAGCTAGCCAGTCAGTTAGTCCCTAGCCAGTCAGTTAGTCCCTAGCCAGTTAGCCTGTCAGTTAGTCCCTAGCCAGTTAGCTAGCCAGTCAGTTAGTCCCTAGCCAGTTAGCCTGTCAGTTAGTCCCTAGCCAGTTAGCTAGCCAGTCAGTTAGTCCCTAGCCAGTTAGCCTGTCAGTTAGTCCCTAGCCAGTTAGCCTGTCAGTTAGTCCCTAGCCAGTTAGCTAGCCAGTCAGTTAGTCCCTAGCCAGTTAGCCTGTCAGTTAGTCCCTAGCCAGTTAGCTAGCCAGTCAGTTAGTCCCTAGCCAGTTAGCTAGCCAGTTAGCCTGTCAGTTAGTCCCTAGCCAGTTAGCTAGCCAGTCAGTTAGTCCCTAGCCAGTTAGCCTGTCAGTTAGTCCCTAGCCAGTTAGCTAGCCAGTCAGTTAGTCCCTAGCCAGTTAGCCTGTCAGTTAGTCCCTAGCCAGTTAGCTAGCCAGTCAGTTAGTCCCTAGCCAGTTAGCTAGCCAGTCAGTTAGTCCCTAGCCAGTTAGCTAGCCAGTCAGTTAGTCCCTAGCCAGTTAGCCTGTCAGTTAGTCCCTAGCCAGTTAGCTAGCCAGTCAGTTAGTCCCTAGCCAGTTAGCCAGTCAGTTAGTCCCTAGCCAGTTAGCTAGCCAGTCAGTTAGTCCCTAGCCAGTTAGCCAGTCAGTTAGTCCCTAGCCAGTTAGCTAGCCAGTCAGTTAGTCCCTAGCCAGTTAGCCTGTCAGTTAGTCCCTAGCCAGTTAGCTAGCCAGTTAGCCAGTCAGTTAGTCCCTAGCCAGTTAGCTAGCCAGTCAGTTAGTCCCTAGCCAGTTAGCCTGTCAGTTAGTCCCTAGCCAGTCAGTTAGCTAGCCAGTCAGTTAGTCCCTAGCCAGTTAGCTAGCCAGTTAGCCTGTCTGTTAGCACATTTTTTGGGTTACTACTTAATTCCATATGTTATTTCATAGTTTTGATGTCTTCACTATTATTCTACAATGTAGAAAATAGAAAAAATAAAGAAAATCCCTTGAATGAGTGGATGTTCTAAAACTTTTGACCGGTAGTGTGTGTGTGTGTGTATATGTATATATATATATATATATATATATATATATATATATATATATATATATATACAGTGGGGAGAACAAGTATTTGATACACTGCCGATTTTGCAGGTTTTTCTACTTACAAAGCATGTAGAGGTCTGTAATTTTTATCATAGGTACACTTCAACTGTGAGAGACGGAATCTAAAACAAAAATCCAGAAAATCACATTGCATGATTTTTAAGTAATTAATTTGCATTTTATTGCATGACATAAGTATTTGATACATCAGAAAAGCAGAACTTAATATTTGGTACAGAAACCTTTGTTTGCAATTACAGAGATCATACGTTTCCTGTAGTTCTTGACCAGGTTTGCACACACTGCAGCAGGGATTTTGGCCGACTCCTCCATACAGACCTTCTCCAGATTCTTCAAGTTTCGGGGTTGTCGCTGGGCAATACGGACTTTCAGCTCCCTCCAAAGATTTACTATTGGGTTCAGGTCTGGAGACTGGCTAGGCCACTCCAGGACCTTGAGATGCTTCTTACGGAGCCACTCCTTAGTTGCCCTGGCTGTGTGTTTTGGGTCGTTGTCATGCTGGAAGACCCAGCCACGACCCATCTTCAATGCTCTTACTGAGGGAAGGAAGTTGTTGGCCAAGATCTCGCAATACATGGCCCCATCCATCCTCCCCTCAATACGGTGCAGTCGTCCTGTCCCCTTTGCAGAAAAGCATCCCCAAAGAATGATGTTTCCACCTCCATGCTTCTTCTTCCTCCAAACACGGCGAGTGGAGTTTAGACCAAAAAGCTCTATTTTTGTCTCATCAGACCACATGACCTTCTCCCATTTCTCCTCTGGATCATCCAGATGGTCATTGGCAAACTTCAGACGGGCCTGGACATGCGCTGGCTTGAGCAGGGGGACCTTGCGTGCGCTGCAGGATTTTAATCCATGACGGCGTAGTGTGTTACTAATGGTTTTCTTTGAGACTGTGGTCCCAGCTCTCTTCAGGTCATTGACCAGGTCCTGCCGTGTAGTTTTGGGCTGATCCCTCACCTTCCTCATGATCATTGATGCCCCACGAGGTGAGATCTTGCATGGAGCCCCAGACAGAGGGTGATTGACCGTCATCTTGAACTTCTTCCATTTTCTAATAATTGCGCCAACAGTTGTTGCCTTCTCACCAAGCTGCTTGCCTATTGTCCTGTAGCCCATCCCAGCCTTGTGCAGGTCTACAATTTTATCCCTGATGTCCTTGCACAGCTCTCTGGTCTTGGCCATTGTGGAGAGGTTGGAGTCTGTTTGATTGAGTGTGTGTACAGGTGTCTTTTATACAGGTAACGAGTTCAAACAGGTGCAGTTAATACAGGTAATGAGTGGAGAACAGGAGGGCTTCTTAACACATGACATACGTTTTCAGGTATGGAAACATCTGACAAACGTTGATGTTGGAGTGAACTATCCACTTCAGACAGAGACAGAACCGGAGACAGAACCAGAGAGCAGAGAGCAGGGCCTTTCTCTGTGATGATAATGACATTGCTCATAGGGAATACATGAGTTATATTGTATGAAGCAGGGCATGGACTGTGGCTGTTACTGGATGGTTGCTTTCACACCATTGTCTTTCTCTCTGTCTCTTTCTCCAACTCTCTCTCTGTCCCTTTCTCCAACTCTCTCTCTGTCTCTTTCTCCAACTCTCTCTCTGTCCCTTTCTCCAACTCTCTCTCTGTCTCTTTCTCCAACTCTCTCTCTGTCTCTTTCTCCAACTCTCTCTCTGTCTCTTTCTCCAACTCTCTCTCGGTCTCTTTCTCCAACTCTCTCTCTGTCCCTTTCTCCAACTCTCTCGCTCTGTCCCTTTCTCCAACTCTCTCTCTGTCTCTTTCTCCAACTCTCTCTCTGTCTCTTTCTCCAACTCTCTCTCTGTCCCTTTCTCCAACTCTCTCTCTGTCCCTTTCTCCAACTCTCTCTCTGTCTCTTTCTCCAACTCTTTCTCTGTCTCTTTCTCCAACTCTCTCTCTGTCTCTTTCTCCAACTCTCTCTCTGTCTCTTTCTCCAACTCTCTCTCTGTCCCTTTCTCCAACTCTCTCTCTGTCTCTTTCTCCAACTCTCTCTCTGTCTCTTTCTCCAACTCTCTCTCTGTCCCTTTCTCCAACTCTCTCTCTCTGTCCCTTTCTCCAACTCTCTCTCTGTCTCTTTCTCCAACTCTCTCTCTGTCTCTTTCTCCAACTCTCTCTGTCTCTTTCTCCAACTCTCTCTCTGTCTCTTTCTCCAACTCTCTCTCTGTCTCTTTCTCCAACTCTCTCTCGGTCTCTTTCTCCAACTCTCTCACTGTCTCTTTCTCCAACTCTCTCTCTGTCCCTTTCTCCAACTCTCTCTCTGTCCCTTTCTCCAACTCTCTCTCTGTCCCTTTCTCCAACTCTCTCTCTGTCTCTTTCTCCAACTCTCTCTCTGTCTCTTTCTCCAACTCTCTCTCTGTCTCTTTCTCCAACTCTCTCTCTGTCCCTTTCTCCAACTCTCTCTCTGTCTCTTTCTCCAACTCTCTGTCTCTTTCTCCAACTCTCTCTCTGTCTCTTTCTCCAACTCTCTCTCTGTCTCTTTCTCCAACTCTCTCTCTATCCCTCTGTGTGCTACCTCTATCTCCCCTCCCTCACCCCTCTGCCACCATTGTCACACAGTACAGTCCATTAACTCTCAGGCCTTGGTAACAAAGCTATCGTTAATATGCCTTCCCACCCCTGTCGCTTTCTACGAACACAACAATTAGCAGGTCATTTGTGTTGGTTTATTAGCGTTATTGTTTTGTACGTTTGGACATTTCCTGTAACTTTCCGTTCCGACAAAGGCTATTTCTCAGAGTGAGCCATTGAGTCGACATCTGTGCCTGAAATGGCGCCCTTTCCCCTGTGTAGTGCACTACTTTTGACTAAAGCCTATGGGCCCTGCTCAAATTTAGTTCACTTTAAAGGGAATATGGTGCCATTTGAGGTACAGATGTCTTTTTTATTTAAATACCCTGCTGAATCCTGAGACCACTGTAAAAGGAGTGGTCTCTTGACTCAAACCTCTGTCTCTCCCTTGGTCTCTACTCAAACCTCTGTCTCTCCCTTGGTCTCTACTCAAACCTCTGTCTCTCCCTTGGTCTCTACTCAAACCTCTCCCTCTCCCTTGGTCTCTACTCAAACCTCTCCCTCTCCCTTGGTCTCTACTCAAACCTCTCCCTCTCCCTTGGTCTCTCTACTCAAACCTCTCCCTCTCCCTTGGTCTCTACTCAAACCTCTCCCTCTCCCTTGGTCTCTCTACTCAAACCTCTTCCTCTCCCTTGGTCTCTACTCAAACATCTGTCTCTCCCTTGGTCTCTACTCAAACCTCTTCCTCTCCCTTGGTCTCTCTACTCAAACCTCTCCCTCTCCCTTGGTCTTTACTCAAACCTCTTCCTCTCCCTTGGTCTCTCTACTCAAACCTCTGTCTCTCCCTTGGTCTCTACTCAAACCTCTGTCTCTCCCTTGGTCTCTCTACTCAAACCTCTGTCTCTCCCTTGGTCTCTCTACTCAAACCTCTGTCTCTCCCTTGGTCTCTACTCAAACCTCTGTCTCTCCCTTGGTCTCTCTACTCAAACCTCTGTCTCTCCCTTGGTCTCTACTCAAACCTCTGTCTCTCCCTTGGTCTCTACTCAAACCTCCTCCTCTCCCTTGGTCTCTCTACTCAAACCTCTGTCTCTCCCTTGGTCTCTACTCAAACCTCTTCCTCTCCCTTGGTCTCTACTCAAACCTCCTCCTCTCCCTTGGTCTCTCTACTCAAACCTCTGTCTCTCCCTTGGTCTCTACTCAAACCTCCTCCTCTCCCTTATTCTCTCTACTCAAACCTCCTCCTCTCCCTTGGTCTCTCTACTCAAACCTCCTCCTCTCCCTTGGTCTCTCTACTCAAACCTCTGTCTCTCCCTTGGTCTCTCTACTCAAACCTCTCCCTCTCCCTTGGTCTCTACTCAAACCTCTGTCTCTCCCTTGGTCTCTCTACTCAAACCTCCTCCTCTCCCTTGGTCTCTACTCAAACCTCTGTCTCTCCCTTGGTCTCTCTACTCAAACCTCTTCCTCTCCCTTGGTCTCTTGTAGATATTTTTTAAAAGCTAGAAAGTTGACGAAAACAATCAATGTCAACAAGTAAATATAGGTATATTTTATTTTCCTCCCCCCTCCAGGCTCTGGATGGGTTCTTCTTCGTGGTGAACATGGAGGGGAACATAGTGTTTGTGTCTGAGAACGTGACCCAGTACCTGCTGTATAACCAGGAGGAGCTGATGAACACCAGCGTCTACAGCGTCCTGCACGTAGGAGACCACGCTGAGTTCATCAAGAACCTGCTGCCCAAGAGCCTGGGTGAGTCTACAGTACAGTGTACTTAGGGCTGGGCCAGTCTACAGTGTACCTAGGGCTGGGCCAGTCTACAGTGTACCTAGGGCTGGGTGAATCTACAGTATACCTAGGGCTGGGCCAGTCTACAGTGTACCTAGGGCTGGGCCAGTCTACAGTATACCTAGGGCTGGGTGAATCTACAGTATACCTAGGGCTGGGCCAGTCTACAGTGTACCTAGGGCTGGGCCAGTCTACAGTATACCTAGGGCCGGGCCAGTCTACAGTATACCTAGGGCCGGGCCAGTCTACAGTATACCTAGGGCCGGGCCAGTCTACAGTGTACCTAGGGCTGGACCAGTCTACAGTGTACCTAGGGCTGGGCCAGTCTACAGTATACCTAGGGCTGGGTGAATCTACAGTATACCTAGGGCTGGGCCAGTCTACAGTGTACCTAGGGCCGGGCCAGTCTACAGTGTACCTAGGGCCGGGCCAGTCTACAGTGTACCTAGGGCCGGGCCAGTCTACAGTGTACCTGGGGCTGGGCCAGTCTACAGTGTACCTAGGGCTGGGCCAGTCTACAGTGTACCTAGGGCTGGGCCAGTCTACAGTGTACCTAGGGCCGGGCCAGTCTACAGTGTACCTAGGGCAGGGTGAGTCTACAGTATACCTAGGGTTGGGTCAGTCTACAGTGTACCTAGGGCCGGGCCAATCTACAGTATACCTAGGGCCGGGCCAGTCTACAGTGTACCTAGGGCTGGGTCAGTCTACAGAATACCTAGGGCTGGGTGAATCTACAGTATACCTAGGGCTGGGCCAGTCTACAGTGTACCTAGGGCTGGGCCAGTCTACAGTATACCTAGGGCCGGGCCAGTCTACAGTATACCTAGGGCCGGGCCAGTCTACAGTATACCTAGGGCCGGGCCAGTCTACAGTGTACCTAGGGCTGGACCAGTCTACAGTGTACCTAGGGCTGGGCCAGTCTACAGTATACCTAGGGCTGGGTGAATCTACAGTGTACCTAGGGCTGGGCCAGTCTACAGTGTACCTAGGGCTGGGCCAGTCTACAGTATACCTAGGGCCGGGCCAGTCTACAGTATACCTAGGGCCGGGCCAGTCTACAGTATACCTAGGGCCGGGCCAGTATACAGTGTACCTAGGGCCGGGCCAGTCTACAGTGTACCTAGGGCTGGGCCAGTCTACAGTGTACCTGGGGCTGGGCCAGTCTACAGTGTACCTAGGGCTGGGCCAGTCTACAGTGTACCTAGGGCCGGGCCAGTCTACAGTGTACCTAGGGCCGGGCCAGTCTATAGTATACCTAGGGCCGGGCCAGTCTACAGTGTACCTAGGGCCGGGCCAGTCTACAGTATACCTAGGGCTGGGCCAGTCTACAGTGTACCTAGGGCTGGCCCAGTCTACAGTGTACCTAGGGCTGGGTCAGTCTACAGTATACCTAGGGCTGGGTGAGTCTACAGTATACCTAGGGCTGGCCCAGTCTACAGTGTACCTAGGGCTGGGCCAGTCTACAGTATACCTAGGGCTGGGCCAGTCTACAGTATACCTAGGGCTGGGCCAGTCTACAGTGTACTTAGGGCTGGGACAGTCTACAGTGTACCTAGTGCCGGGTCAGTCTACAGTATACCTGGGGCTGGCCCAGTCTACAGTGTACCTAGGGCTGGGCCAGTCTACAGTGTACCTAGGGTTGGGCCAGTCTGCAGTATACCTAGGGCTGGGCCAGTCTACAGTATACCTAGGGCTGGGTGAATCTACAATATACCTAGGGCTGGGCCAGTCTACAGTGTACCTAGGGCTGGGCCAGTCTGCAGTATACCTAGGGCTGGGCCAGTCTACAGTATACCTGGGGCTGGCCCAGTCTACAGTGTACCTAGTGCCGGGTCAGTCTACAGTATACCTGGGGCTGGCCCAGTCTACAGTATACCTAGGGCTGGCCCAGTCTACAGTGTACCTAGGGCTGGGCCAGTCTACAGTATACCTAGGGCTGGGCCAGTCTACAGTATACCTAGGGCTGGGCCAGTCTACAGTGTACTTAGGGCTGGGACAGTCTACAGTGTACCTAGTGCCGGGTCAGTCTACAGTATACCTGGGGCTGGCCCAGTCTACAGTGTACCTAGGGCTGGGCCAGTCTACAGTATACCTAGGGCTGGGTGAGTCTACAGTGTACCTAGGGCTGGGCGAGTCTACAGTGTACCTAGGGCTGGGCCAGTCTACAGTGTACCTAGGGCTGGGCCAGTCTACAGTATACCTAGGGCTGGGCCAGTCTACAGTATACCTAGGCCGGGGCCAGTCTACAGGTCACAAATCTTGCTGCTGTGATGGCACACTGTGGAATTTCACCCAGTAGATATGGGAGTTTATCAAAATTGGATTTGTTTTCGAATTCTTTGTGGATCTGTGTAATCTGAGGGAAATATGTCTCT